>NW_006800279.1:532812-540426 GCF_000485575.1 Poecilia formosa
AATTAATTGACTGTAACAGGAAAACCACACCTGAAAAGAATAATTAGGTCATTAGCAAGGCTCAGGAGAACCAATCTACACAGGGAGGAGGTAATTAAGCCATTTCATTCCACTGTTTTTTTACCTGTGGCACATCTAAACACTGCAGGACAGCGGCCCTTGAGGACTGGAGTTTGACACCCCTGTCATTGTGAATGACAACCTGAGACCAACAGGTTAAGTATCTAAACATTTTAATCCATTCTACCGAACAATGTTTTTACTGCATTTTGTGTTTATTTTCAAGTATATTGCTGTAATGTGGGTTTATTGTCATTAATGTCAGAGACCAAGCAACGGGGGAGATGATGGTGCGGGCTTTTTGCTTCCAAAGCATGAGGAAGCACAAGAAGCCCCATAGCTTAAAAGTAGGGCATAACTGGTGTCAGAGTTCGAGTTCAGCTGACTGTTCAGGTTCGGAGTTGTTGCTTTTAGAAAAATATGGCCGTGTTCCTTAAGGTCTCCGTGTTATTTCGTTTTATTACTTTTCTATGCTTCTTGTGAAGAGCTCAAATAGGATGGTGTTAACAGCAGCGTATACAGGCAGATCAGTTGCTCGGCTGTCTGGCTGTGATCTGCTCACTCGTTCCCATACATTTGCTCTTTCAGGCTGAATACAGAAGTAATTCCATGGAAATAACACAGGGATGGCTCCTTTCTTTCCCATCCATCTCCCATCGGTAGCATTAGGCTGAAGAAGCTGATCCGCAGTGAAGTGAAGGCTGCAAACTTTGCTGCTCGGCGTTAGCTTTAACTTGTCGCGACAAATAGTTTCAAGCCACCATCTTCTTAATTCAGGATCACTTGGAAATCCATGAAAACTTAAAAGCCCATTATATTTGGAAGACAATGTTCATGGTATTGCTTTATTTGCTTCTGAAATATGACCGTCTCTTCTAGCTGTCACGGTAACTCAAAGCGGAAGCAAGAAAGCAGCATTTCACTAATGTGGATGTGACATCAGCGCTGTAGGTGCAAAAAGCCTATTAGATGAGAGGAGCAACGTGTTTATGCAGTTAGGCTAGTTTATCTCGGAGAAATTACCACCTAGAAAATGCTGCAGCCATGACTAGAGAACTCCGTGTGGAGATTTACCAGATTGCAAGTCTGAGGATGATGAGGATGAAATGTCTGATGTAAATATAAGCAGAAGTCAAAATTCATATGAGGGGGACGAATTGCAGCCTGGCA
The DNA here is from genome assembly GCF_000485575.1 of Poecilia formosa. Classification (NCBI taxonomy): domain Eukaryota; kingdom Metazoa; phylum Chordata; class Actinopteri; order Cyprinodontiformes; family Poeciliidae; genus Poecilia; species Poecilia formosa. The sequence goes on from NW_006800279.1 coordinate 534,043, forward strand.
AAGGAGGATCCTTTCAACTGAGAGGAGGAAGCAATGGGTGATGGGAAATCTCCATGAAGATAATAAAAAAACAAGACAGTTTAAAGTGCTTTATATGACAGGCATAAAACCATAGAAAAGATTTTTAAAATGAGAAAACCCTCATATCTCTGTATAGATCTGAAGTTATTGAAAAGATTGAATGGATGGAAAGTGGGAAAAAAAATTAGATTGAATTTTTACTGCTCTTTTGTAAGATGTACCATTTCAGGTCAAGAATGTAAAGTGTGTCAGTTTTAACTCTCGTTACTCAAAAAATAATAATGGGTAAACATCAATACTGTTAACTTTTGACCTGGTCAAGGCTGGAACATCCACATCAAAGATTCAATTTTGCTGTTTATTTTTGAAAAATATTGCATATTTTGGGTTTTTCCTCCTTCAAAAATTTGAATTTTTTTAACAAAACAGGCATAAAACATAGAAAATATTTTAAAAATTGAAAAACTGAGTAAAATGGTCCTCCATTTAAAAAAATATATTCTTGTTTTAAGAGCAACTAATTTATAAATGGAGATCTTCAAACAAAGCCACGCGTTAAAGTAACATGTTTTAATAAAAATTAATAATAATAAAGTTGTGTTCTACTTACTACTTCTGACTGTGTAAAGACCGGAGCGTGATCGTTGCTGTCCGTCACTTTGATAATCACTTTGGTTAATGCAGTCAAACCTTCTCCCTTCATGTCAGCTGCCTGTACTTCCAGTTCATACTCGGGGATTTTCTGTTGAATGAATGTTGACTTTAATTAAACAGGACACTTTCAGTTTGCTGTCACTGAACTGTAGAAAATCATCTTCATCTTTACAAGGCTATAAACTGAAGGAATGATTTGTGTTAATTCTATTAGAGAAGTAGTTATCTGTTACTAGTAGCCCTGTTTGCTGAGCTGCATGAAGCTGATATCGGTGAAGAGCCGAAGACCAAGTCTTTATAAGACAGAAACACCAGTCTTATGTTGTGACCAGTCCTGATGAATAATATTCATCTTCAGACAGCCTGGCAGCTTGATATGCTTCAGCTGTACTTAGAGAGGTGTTGAAAGTCATCCACTTACAACATGGAAGCCGATGCAACATTAAGCTAGGATGCTACATTAAGCTATGTAGCCGATGCTACATTAAGCTGCAAACAAGCAGTTTGCCAACTGAAAACTGCATGTTTGCAGTTAGCAATAGTCACTTAACTGTTGTCAACTCAGGTCAGGATTTTTAAATATTGGAAGCAGAGATTGGTCAAAAAACTGCAATCACAGCACTGCTGTACATTTCGCTGGACGTTGCAAAAGTGGCAGATGTGAGCGTTTTAGTAACCACACTTTTCTTTGTGAAAATGTAAAGCACCTTCAATTTCCTGCAATTTTTCTAAAAAACTGTGGCAGTCTATTTTTTCCCCCCAGTATTCTGTGCATATACTGAGAGTGATACGAGTGCATTGCATCTCTGCAGCAATCAGAAATCTTGATTTGTAGTTTAAAATTTCTGAGATGGTGCTGAGAAGCTCTTGCTCTCTCTCCGACGCCGATGAAAATGACGTAGGTGATGAACTTTAACAAATACACTTTTGATATAATCCAGCATATTTTCTTAATTATAATAACCTTGTGCTCTGCTAAAATGCATTTCCTGAAAAATGTATATTTCAAATGAAGAACTAACTTAAGTTAGTTAACTAAAGACTGCTGTTTTCATACTTTAAAGAAATGCCTCATCTTTTCATGTCAACTTAAGTTAATTATAAGGTATAAATCTCAGCATGATCGATCATAATATTTAGAAATAATATTGTAACTTTGTTTCTTGGGGTTTATATTCCTGTTTGACAATAACTTCTGCTTTTGAAACTACATCATCTTCAAAAATCTTTGCATTTCATAAGAAAAATACACGTTAATTGTAGCCCAATTCTGATTTTAGTCAGATGGGCCAAAACTGTCAGAATTCTCACCTCTCGGTCCAGCCCAGCTTCGTTGACTCTGATGACTCCAGTTTTTGGGTTGATGGTAAACATGTTGGGACTGGGCTGCTCTGGCTTCTGACTCATTATACGGTACCCAATATCAGAGTTGTCAGTATCTGGCTGATCAGCATCTGTGGCCTCAACCTTAATCACCTCAGTACCTAATCAAGATGAAACGAACAACAGTCAGAGAAGCAGCTATTAAGATTTAACAGTGAAGGTAAGCTGAACTAAGAAGCTCATCACTCCCAAATAATTTGGCATCAATATCACAAAGTTTGTTGTTTTTTATTTATTTTAGATCAGTAAAGGATTGATTTTAAAACAATTAGTATTTTAATTATTTTTAAAAGCAGACATTTTGACTTCTGATTTGACTGTCAACGTAATGACCACGCTATTAACGGGCTCCCAAGAAAACTAAAAAATTTGAAAACATTCTTGTTGCATTAAAGCCGAGTTGAACTGAAAAAGCGGAGGAAAGGATTTTGAACATTGAGGATGTCGTCACTGAAATAATAAAGCTACAGATAAAACTGGAGGATAAAGTAATGGACCAAGAGAGCCGTACACAAAGAGAGAACATGCATTGCATAAACAATAAACAATACATTTATGGTGTATCCAATACCGCACTACAGGTCTCTCTAACAATGAGATGAAGCCAACTTTGGTTTCCTATTGCAGGTTCTGATTCGGGAAATAGCTAAAGGGAGATTCCTAGCTGACCAAACTACAACATCTAGACTCTTCAAACATGGAGTGGCCTATTCTCAACTAATAACAGAATATTTAAACCAGGAGACGGATTTGTGAAACTTTTATTCGATTTGTGAAACTTGAATAAAGGGCAGTTTCTGCCAGGGAATCGGGCATTAGAAAACCTAAAGCCTTTCCTGTCTCAGAAGAGGCTCTGACTCCACCAGATCACCAACCAGTTTTGAGGATGAACTTCCACATCGTCTTCATGGTGTAAGGTATGCTTTTTTGTTGTTTTTTTTAACTGAGCAACTGGCTACATTTTTAACAGCAGCAAAAACCGGTGTGTTTACAACATTAAGTGCTTAATAAACATGATTTGAAAACAATTGGACAAAATTTATTCCCCTTGTTCTACCATTTCTCATTCAGGGTGAATTCCTGATGTCTGCTGGAGATGGGCACCACCAGCCCCCCTCACCACCCTGCAAGGATTAGCAAGATGGTGAGGGGGGGCTAGTGGTGATAAGATAATGTATGGATGGATAAGTCCACATTTTAAAAAAAAACTTCATAGTTAAGGCCAACATCATCCGATTCTATGATATTGCTGACCACTTTTTCTACTTCTAACAAATACAGGCAAAGACAACACCCAGAAATGTTTCTTCACCCCAGGCATCTGGTCCCAAACATCATTATCAGTTCTGATGATGCCATATACATAGGAAGTCCACAATGTCTTCAAGTTGTAAGTCTTATTTATTTATTTTTGTCGTTTTTCTGGACTCTTTAAAATTCAACTGCTTTCTCTGTTTAATTGCTCTATTCTTTTTTGTAGGTTTCTGCAAAGTGCAGTGAATGGGAATGTTCTGTCGTTGAGCCTCACTGTTCTTAGGAAGGACAAATGTCAGTTTGTCTGGAGTAATACTGGAATAATGTGACATTGAATGAATGAATGAATTTAAATTCTCTGTCCTTGGTGAAATATTTTTCACATTTCCTCTAAAGTGTGCCTTTTTTTACTGTGCTAATTTTCATGAGCATATTTTCTGTAAATTTAATATTTTGACAGTTTGTACAATTCTCTGATAGTATATTTTCAATGTACTCTTGAAAAATGTGAATATATTGAATACACAAAGTAATGTGTTTCACCTGAAAACTGATGTATTTTATTGTTCTGTGTTCTGGTAGCCTGATATGTTTGAATGAAGAATGTAATGTACAAAGTGGCAAAGAAGAATAACACATTAAATAACTAAAAAGTGTACTTCGTTAGGAATTGTAATAAACCAAAAGTGTATTTGGAGCATACCGAGAACACACTACTAGTATATAAGTGTATAATGCTCATATTTAAAATACATTCTACATATATTTTAAATGTAATTCAATCAAAAATAGTACACTTAAGATATACTAATCAAGCACATTTATATTACATAAAAAGCAATATACATAAAGTAGGGATGTGCCGATCAGGATTTTTCCTGCCGATACCGATCACCCATGAGGGCCGATTCACCGATACCGATCACATAATTATTTTTTTTTTTATATATCATAAACACTACCGGTTACATTATGTGGAAAAAGGAACCATGAATTCACCTCAATTTAGACAAAAACTTGTTTTTAATAACTTTTTTCAAGAAGAAAACTAAACAAAACAGGCATTGTGCAAATTGTACTGCTATTGACAATACTATCTTTAAACAGACTGATAACATATGAAGGCTCTGAAGAGGCTAAATAATGCAAAGAGCCAAAATAAAATTTCTCAACATTGCCAAAAAAATTCAAGTATAAAACTTAACATTCAAAGGCAAAAACAGGTTCCATTAGAATAAACAATCCAGAGTTACTGAATGAAAACTTCCTGATAGCATAGCGGCTAGCTGATTACTGCTAGCTCTGAGTGGGTGTTTCTGACTGAACGGAGTAATTATGCAGATCAGGGAGGAGATCGATTTTTTTTTTTAGAGATTATCTGTCTCATATTAGGACAGCGAAAGTTTTAATACGTATGTAAAATTTATTTTTTTAAGTTATATGCTGCAGCTTTAAACAGAGATTCGGTGTGAGTCACTACCAGGTGGAGCAGAAGCGAAGCTCCGTCTGTGAAATATTACTACCTGTAGCGTAGCAGCGGTCAACAGCGAGAGCAGAACCAGCGTCTTACATCGCAGCTCGAAGACTTAAATAATTTTGCGGGTTATTTGTTTAGCTTTCTGACCGTCATGCTAATCCGGGTAAGTGTTTGTAGCTGTGCGCTGCTTTACCTGCTATCTGATCCTCCGTATGTCTTTTTTACTGCAGTGAGCCAAACTCCGTCAAGTATGGCGTTGTTTTTATGTCGTACTAGCTTCGTTGTGTTGATGCATTTTGACGCGCTTCAATTTTCCACCGCAACACGCAAACTTCCCCATTCACTCAGTGCGTTATAGTTCCACATCGCTTAGGATTTATTGCTCCGCGTTTGCGCAGAGTGAAGGAAAGAGGAGACCAGCTGCACAAACAGGCTGCGAAATGAGATGATCGGTATCGGCAACAAGAGCCAATGATCGTCGATCATGCACTTTTTCACGAAAATCGGCCCGATTATGATCGGTGACCGATCGATCGGCACACCTCTAACTTAAAGTATACAAAGGATACCCTTAGTTGGTCCAAAAAAAAGCATGTGATGGTACACTTAAAATTGTGATTTTCTACAATTTAATTACCATTAAAATACATCAAGCACAAAGTTAGTTGTTCCAAAATTACGTACTTCAAGTTAACTAATCTTCATCTAACTTGAAGTATACTGATGATTAGTCTGGCTTCAAGTACACTAAGATTTAGCATGCTTAGTATATTTATTTGTCATCAATAAATAAATTGGTGACAAATAAATTGGTGATAAACATTTATTCTACCATACAGGTAGAATAAATGTCTACCTGTATGGATAACAAAGTAGAAGCACTTCACAATGTGGGAAAAAAATAGATATTTTGGTTCTTATAGGGTGGAAAGTAGTTACATTTGCATTTATTGCTGCAATTACAATTTGTGTAATATTTTCCTTAAGTTGTTTTCAAACCCTGAACTTTTACTTTTCCTTGAATTTGTTTTAAATAAAGTTACTATTACATTTGAAATCATATCCATTAATGAGTAAAGATAAAATATAACACCATATATAGGCCTCCATATGTGTGTTGTGCTGAACCTCTGCACCACCACAGCAAACACCTAAGTGCATTTTATAAACAACTTCAACATTACTGTCTTTTCTTTTGACCAAATTAGTAATTGTTCTCTGCACTTTTATTGGATTTTGATTTTGCTTGAATTAAAAATTCCCATGTGTTATTTTAAAGCAGTGGTTCTTAACCTGGATTCGATTGAACCCCAGGGGTTTGATGAGTCGGTCTCAGGGGTTCGGCGGAGCCTCTGCCACGGAGGTAAAGACACACTGTGTAAAGTCGTGATGATGCCCTGTTTTGCCATCACTTGCTCCAAAGGATCACGTTACATTGCTTAGCCAATCAGTGCTGCGGGAAGGAGTTCCACTCTCAGCATGGATTTGAACTTGTCTTTAATTACTTAAGTAACGCTCACCGTTTTTACCAAATTCTAGAGTCTAAATCTGCTCCTTAGTCACATCTTTTCGGGGTTGGTACTGCCTCTAGTGGC
>NW_006800279.1:540955-547511 GCF_000485575.1 Poecilia formosa
GTCACATCCTGACTTTGATATTTAGTATAATAAAAAAAAAAGAAAAAAGAAAGCAGATTAGATCCACTGTTTTGTGGGCCATACATAGTGTTAACATTGTTCAAAGGGTAAAATCAAAAGTTCCAAGCATAATTATAATTTAGTCTGTAAAAAGTAAAAATTTCTTTTTGCATTGTCATTATCTGAATCCTGGGACTTTACCTTTTTCTGAGGCCTCTGGAACGTCTCCCTTATAGGTAGACATGGTGAAAATAGGTTTGTTGTCATTCTGGTCAATAACATTGATTACAATATCCATAGGATCCTCTGCACTTGTACTTCCTGCTGTCGTAGCATGGGCTTTAAGCTGTAAGAACGATAATTTTAACATATTGGAATAATATGGTCTCTTTGATTTTATGTTGCAAGAAAATTTATATTTTATATTTCCCATTTTATAGACCATATTCAGTGCATTTAATCAGAGATGACAGTTTTTGAGTATTTTCTTGTAAACTTGAGAATTGTTTCAGAAAATTGTTTGACTTTCTTTAGTCTTTCATCTTTAACAAACAGCGAACAGAAGAGCATCAGGCTTAAAGCTACAAGAAAAAACACTGACCGTGTATTTGTCCTGTTTCTCTCTGTCCAGTCCCTGTGTTAAATATAGATCACCACTGTCTCTGTCCATGGTGAAAAGACCAACAGGAGGCTCATTAGCTCCAGGACCAGTGATGTAGTAAAGGATCTTCTTCACTTTATCGGCATCAGAGCGAATCTGGACAACACAGACCAAGGTTATATTGAGACACGTTTAAGCAAAGCACAAAAAAATAGAAGAGGAATACGTCTTAAAATACAAGGTATAATTGAAAGAACAAATAAAATTACACTGAATGTCATTTGTACAGCATCATTCATACATACACAAGCCTATTCATTTTAATTTCTCTTACCCGAACAACAAACTGGGGAAAAGGTCCTCTGTGATTCTCAGCAACATTCATAGGAGGGATAACCCAGTCTCTCTTTCTCCTCTTCAGCCCTGGGTTAGATTTCGGGAAATACAGAATGGGAACCTGTGGAACATCCTAAGAAACAAATATATTTTAATCAGAAAACAACTGAAACTAAATGGCTTCCAGAAAAACAAATGCATCCTGACTTCGAATTTAATACAATAAAATTGCAGTCTGACATGAAGCTCTTAATTTAAATTTCCTCTGAGCCAAAAGTTCAAATGAATCAGTCATAAAAAAAAAAAAAAAAGTGGAACATGAAGACGGTACAAAAATAAAAAAAGTATGGAAACAGATAATGTTAAATACAACCACAAAGCGGCAGTATTTCACAGAAAAACATCTCTGCATTAAAAGCATTTGTTCAACACAACACAGCTCCTTGGTAGAGTGAGGGTTATACAAGTACAGAGCCCATAAAACGTATTCACTTCCTTGGATGTTTTACATTTAGGTCTGACTTGTATAAGTCAGACCTAAATGTACAATAGGCCATCACATGCGCTGTGATGGCCTATTGTAATCCCCGTTTTTCATTATGTTTCAGTTAAATTAATTGGCTTTTTGGAGGCCTAAACATATCTGAAAACTTACCAGATTTGGTGGATGCATTAGGCCTGCATAAAATTTATGCATTTTAACATTGTCACAAAAACGGCTCAACTGCACCACTCTGCAACTTTCAAAACACCCTCCTCATCAACCTTTTTTGCGGAGGCATACAATTTGGTCCTCTTCTAGAACTCCAAGACCTACAGAAAAGTCTCTTGCAGCCATGCTCTGCACCAAACAGAAAGTCGACCATTTTGGACTGATGTTCCGATTTTTACTGCATTGTCACCATAAATTAGAGCCTCCATATTTGATCAAACTCCTCCTAGGGATTTCAATCTATTGGTTTCCAATTTTACCAGCTTGTTCATAATGCATAGCCAAATAAAAGTTATGGTGCTAACAAAGTCTCTTGAAACCATGGTCCAAACCCAACAGGAAGTTGGCCATTTTGGATCAAAGCCAACATTTTGTCTTTTTTAGACATGTATCTGAGCAAACGCCTCCTGACATACAAACTCCAGAGTCACTCAGCAGAGTCTTGAGGTATTGAAGATCAAAAGTTACTAAAATATTTTTTGTACATCAAAAGCATGGAGTAAACCCTCAAAATCTGAATTCGCCATGAAAAATAAGGTGCAATAACTTCCGCTTACAATGGTCACAGTTGTATCAGACTTTCTACATCTCTTTACAGACCTCCACTCATCACATTCACATGATCAGTTGGTGACATCACGTTAGCCCTTTCAAATAGGCCAGTTTTCAGCCAAATTATCAAGACATGCTGCTGGGCTTACACTGAACTAGACTAAAGATTTGGAATTTGGAAGAGCTGCTAAATGCGCCGCCTAGTGGACGGGTGCAAGAACGGCACAAAAGTCGATTGTGACAGGGTGGTAGTGCCAAAGCTCCTGCAGTTGCCACTAAGCCGTAGTGGCGCTGAGAGCTGTACGAGACTGCCAGCAAGTTTTTTTATACATATATATAAAATATCCAAAAACTATTTAGATGTCGATCTGAAAACTGGTTTCCACACACACAAAAAAAATTAAAAATACAAAAATATTCACCACCTACAAGTCAGTATTTAGTATTTGCAGCTCTGGCTGCCATCTCAGTCAGGCTGCTTATCTGAACGCTGCAGTTGTCCTCCATCTTCCCTCCTGAACTATTCCAGCTTTGACTGGGCCACTCCAGAACCTCACCCTTAATGTCTTCAAACCATTTCTGTGTACCTTTAGCTGGATGCTTTTGGTTGTCTTCTAGAAAACATAGTTCTCTGGCAGATGAAAACCAACTGTCCTCCAGGATTTTGCTGAGCTCAGCACCAACTGAACTGGGCTAGTCACTTTAAAGGCAGTGAATATTTAAGCAATCACTTATGTTTTTGTTTTTTTTGTGATCTTGTAGAAATCAGTTTTCACTTCGACATTTAATGGGGTTTTGCCAAAACAGCCAAAATGTTAATCATGATTTATTTAAAAGGGGAAAATATTAGAGGGGGTGAATACTTTATAGACACATTGCCTCAGTAGTCAGATTTTATATGCTTAACAAAAAAAAAAAAAAGAAGAAAAAGAAAAACCTTTTCTGACCCATGTCTATACCTTCCCTACCTGTTTAGTGGCAGAGTCCACCTCAATCTGATCATGAAGCTGGATGTTATGGTGATGCTCGGTCTTCAGATTGTTATTCCCATGATGATGTCCATCATACAGCACCATGGCAGGTACAGTTAACTTCTGACCCTGTGAGTCCCAGGAGTGGATGAAGAAGACCCGGTGACCCTCATGAAGGACAACTTGTCTCTTTACCTGGAGTAGGAAGACCACAGTAACTTCAGCACAATGTCAGAAGAGAGTTTGAAAAATAGGACCTCAGGAAGATAATCTTAAATATATTGTTTTCTTAAGCTTGAGACAAGCAACCTCACAAGAAAGATTTATTTTTTGATCTTACTTTTAAACATTTACTTAGCATTGTAATTTTGCCAACACCTACCTGCATATCATAACCTTATTTTCAGAAAAGTTCAAAATGACTTGAATAAAGGCTGAGTTTCATTTCCACACAGAGTTTTCAACAGGTAGTTGTATTCAGATATGGCTAAACTAAATCCACAAATATTTCTGATAGCTGTCAGCATGTTGTAGCTGTCAATGTTATATTTAAGGGGGTATCTGGCTATAGTGGCCTTTTTTGAGAGTATTCACAAAGATGTCTTATTAAGGCTAATTTTTGCAGCCTTTACAGAACTACATTTTAATAAAAATGATTGTTAGGCATTGTAGCCCATAGGGGGAAGCACTGAGCTTCTAAATTCAAAGGAAACGCTGACAAAGTTGGTAATGGCGGAGAAAAAAAAAGTGCTGAAGATGGAGGTGGTCTGTGTCATCATTTAAATCCACTGTATCTGAGGAAGGGTTAGTGTACTGTTGGAGCATGGGTGGCAGGGGAGGGGTGTTAAAAGAATGACCAAAAATTTAATTTTCTTGTGTTATTTTGATCAATTTTGAAATCCACAAGAGGAACACTTCATTCAATTTTTTTTTTTTTTGTGTGTTTTTTTTTAATTTTCAGCCAATACAATTACTCACTATGCATTTACATAAAAATAAAAATGAAACAGCTGAAAATTAGCTGAAGAAAGTTGATTGGACTGGGTTTTACTTAGGGGTATTAATACAAGAGCACACCACACAGTTCAGAACTGAAAATCACGCAGTATTTCTGTTCACTTCCCAAGTATGCTCTACTTTGCTCCCTAAAATACTTTGTTTTGAGATTTCAACCAACCAAAATGAGAACATGTTCAAAGGGTATGCAAAATGGCTTACTATAAGCAGATTTGATGGGGGAAAAAATGCGATTATTTTTTTTTTTTTCCCAAAACTACCCTGAAGCGATAAACCAGCCCATACTTTTGCATCAGTACTGAAACTCAAATATGTAACATTGTGTAACTTGTGCACCTGTATGGATCTTTATGTAAACATAGACTGAATATCTCACCGTTACTAAGCCATCTGTTTGGACCACAAAGCGGCTGTCATCTGTGCTGAAAAGAAATCTGGTGCGGTCCGTGCAGTCACTGAAGCCAACTGGAAATCAACAAAAATCACAGATGTTCACATACAGAAATAGCAGTTATGCTACCAATACCCAGGTGCTACTTCACAACCAAATATGAAATACTTGAGTAAAATGCAAAAAGGTCTCGTGACAGGTAATACTTTAAATGCTTACAGTGCCATTGAAACTGAGTTTTTAGCTCTCATTGAGCAGCTAAACAAGTTTCTTCAAAAACCCAACCTTACATTTCCTGTCAACTCTGATTTTATCCAGTCTACACTCAGTTAACTCAGTGCCCTTTATTTCTAATGCACCAGTTCACAACAAATGTCTCAAGGCCCTTTATGTTAATTTTAATTCAATCACACATACACAGTTAACAGCACATGAAGCTCAGTTTATTATTCAAACTAGTTTATAAGTTTCCAATTTAAGAAACCCAACAGATTGCATCAAGTCATTGACTTGCAGCAGGAATTGCAAATCAATGTATAGGCCTGCCACGATAATAAATTTTGCTGTGCGATTGTCTAAAAAATTATTGCGATAAACGATAATATTGCTTCAAGACCTTTTGACACTGATTTAATGGAAATGACTAATACACGCCATTTCCTGCCATAGATAGATGCACTTTATTTTCAAAAGAAAACATAACACTGGAACTGATAAACTGAATAAACAAAACAACCAAAAAAAAAAATAAAATTGATTCTCAGTCTCCATTAACAAAAAATGTACTTTAATAAAAAGTAAACATAAAGCCAAAGTGGAAATAAATACTCCATTCAACCAAAAGAGTGCAGATTATGAAGTCTGTATACTATATTGCCCTTCAGTAATCACTAGATTTAAATAGAGACGATGAGCACATCCGACTACCTAATGCAATAGTTCACACTACACAATTTTTTGCCCCCATTTTCCTCTTACGACAATCTTAGATCGTTGGGCGATCCTAGATCGGCCAACGATCTAAGATTGTCATTGGTGATTTCGTAACCAATCATCCTGCAGTGCGATTTAGATGTTGTGGCCACTCTGATCTAAATCAGGGGTATTCCCTGACTGGGAGAGTTAATGCTGAATGTGACAGGTAGCCAATCAGAAAGCATAGATTCTCCTCTGCGCTTTCTAAGGGGAAATTACGAGGGAAATCCCAAACAGCTGACACTGTGCAACCGAGATATGTGGAAACATTAGTATTTAACATTTCGTGCAAAGAATATAGAAATGACAAAGGGAGGAGTTGGAGCCAAATTGCTACCGTAGTTGATAAACCCGGTAACTTTTCAGCTCCTTTTCGTTAACGTGACATAAATAGGTTATAGTGATTTTCATTCAGTCAGGACTTTACACTGACTCTAGCCACATGCATCACAGGTAGATTCTAATAAAGCATTGATTAATGCCTGATATTAAAATTAGTTAACTGGACTTGTGGCCATTATTTTGGGCTACAAGTCCAAAATAATGGCTGTGTGATTGGACACCACACAGCACGATCAAACCCGATCGAACCGTTGTACGTAGGATTTCTGTCGGCTAATGTGTGGTCTCAGGTTTTGAAAATGGGTCGACAACTGGTGTCGTGTGCGCTGGACATTGCACTAAGGAAATAGGAAGGGAGGGTCAGTGGAGAGCACTGACGTTGAGCCTTTTTTCATTCAGTGTCATCAAAAGAAAGAAAAAAAGGCACTAAGACGATAAAGCTGACAATTAAAATTAGGTTGATAGGTTTAATTTATCGTGCAATTAATTGATTTATCGTTTATCGCGACAGATAAATATGTATAGTTCTACAAGTATCCCTACATAACTCATTTAAAATTTATATTATCCACTTTCCATCAGTCTATTATAGGAATGAAAAAGTCATAGAAAAGTGTGTAAATCAAGTTCCCATCGTTTAGTGGAGTTGAAATGTAGAA
>NW_006800279.1:548374-578056 GCF_000485575.1 Poecilia formosa
ACAGGCAGGCTGCGAAATGAGAAGCAGGTGATCGGTATCGGCAACTAGAGCCAATGATCGCCGATCATGCACTTTTTCACGAAAATCGGCCCGATTATGATCGGTGACCGATCGATCGGCACACCTCTAACTAATGCACGCCATTTCCTGCCATAGATGGATGCATCTATGGCATCCATCTATGGATGCCATAGACGATCTTAGATCGTTGGCCGATCGTAGATCGGCCAACGATCTAAGATTGTCGCTGGAGATTTCGTAACCGATCATCCTGCAGTACGATTTAGATCGTAGTGGCCGCTCTGATCTAAATCAGGGGTATTCCCTGACTGGGAGAGTTAATGCTGAATGTGACAGGTAGCCAATCAGAAAGCGCAGATTATCCTCTGCGCTTTCTGAGGGGAAATTACGAGGGGAATCCCAAACAGCTGACATGGTGCAACCGAGATGATATGTGGAAACAACATTAATATTTATTTAACATTTCGCGCAAAGAATATAGAAATGACAAAGGGAGGAGTTGGAGTCAAATTGCTACCGTAGTTGATAAACCCGGTAACTTTTCAGCTCCTCTTTGTTAACGTGACATAAATAGGTTATAATTAGAGATGCGCCAATCGATCGGTCACTGATCATAATTGGGCCAATTTTCGTGAAAAAGTGCATGATCGGTGATCATTGGCTCTTGTTGCCGATACCGATCACCTGCTTCTCATTTCGCAGCCTGCCTGTGCAGCTGGTCTCCTTTTTCCTTCACACTGCACAAACGCGCAGCAACAAATCCTAAGCGATGTGTAACTATAACGCACTGAATGAATGGGGAAGTTTGTGTGTTGCGGCGGAAAATTGAAGCACTTCAAAATGCATCAACACAACGAATCTAATACGAAATAAAAACAATGCCATACTTGACGGAGATTGGCTACATCGAAGCTCACTGCAGTAAAAAAGACATACGGAGGATCAGATAGCAGGTAAAGCTGTGTGGTGGTTGGACACCACACAGCCATTATACCTAGGATTTCTGACAGCTAATGTGTGGTCTCTCATGTTTGGAAAATGGATCGACAACTGGTGTCGTGTGCCCTGGACATTGCACTAAGGAAATAGGAAGGGAGGGTCAGTGGAGAGCACTGAAGTTGAGCCTTTTTTCATTCAGTGTCATCAAAAGAAAGAAAAGGCACCAAGACGATAAAGCCGATAATTAAAATTAGATTGATAGGTTTAATTTATTGTGCAATTAATTGATTTATCGTTTATCGCAACAGGCCTACATATGTATAGTTCTAAAAGTATCCCTACATAACTCATTTAAAAATTATATTATCCACTTTCCATCAGTCTATTATGGGAATGAAAAAGTCATAGAAAAGTGTGTAAATCAANGGAATGAAAAAGTCATAGAAAAGTGTGTAAATCAAGTTCCCATCGTTTAGTGGAGCTGAAATGTAGAAGCAGTGGATGGATTATCACAATCAGACCCCAACATAAGATGATTCTGCTGTAACAGCAGGTTAACAAGTCAAACAAACAAAGTGATAGCTAAAATAAATGTTGCAACAAATAAGCAATAGAAAGTACACAAGCAAACCCAGAACCTAACCCTACTTTGTGCCAGCTTTTGTTCAGTGTGTGCAACACCATTTGAAAAGCCAGCAGAACAAGTTCAGGGACAAGTAGAAACCTGACAGAAGATCCCCTGAGCTGCAGAAATGAGTACAACACGAGAACTGAATAATCAATAACTTCACATAAAATATCCTTCAAAGCTAAAAAAAAAAAAAACAAGTATTATTAGAAACAATTAATACAAGCAATAAAAATGAGACATTGACATATTCTGTTCATGAAAGGCTCACCATACCTTTGCCCAGTCGTGTGCCTTGCCTCAGGTGTTTTCTGGTCACTTTGAATATTAACTGCTCTGACTCAAATCCAGGCGTACATGATGACTCCTCTGCAGCCGCAGCCTGGAAGATACCAATGAGCATTTCATTCAAGCCTGCAATCAAGGGGGTGTAACAGGAGAATGCACACACACAACTACTAATGGTTCTACAGTAGTGGGAAACTGTCAAATGATGGTGGATTAAACAGCTTGGATTAGGACAGCTTGAGAAAACAGAGTAATGGCCAATATATTGCTCAAACAGAAAGTGCTTAACAGTGAATGTTGTGTCAAAATCTTCATTTTAATAATGTAAGAGAAACAGCTTTAGGGCAAGAGAGTAAAAATATATTTCAAGATATTAATAGTAAAAAGCCAATAAGTGCTTGCAATCACCAGATGATACAGTTGCTTTTTTTTAAAGCCATGTTACAGAGGTGGTAAGAATTAACTCTAAGGCCTCAGGAATATCAAACGGAATGGTCATGACTTATAAAAGTCAGAGATGGAAGTTGTCAAAAGTTCCTTTACCTTTTGGTAGGTAAACATAGTTCGTATAGAAGTTACAGAAAGGTGACAAACTAGCCACAGCAATTAAAAGCTGCCAACCCAGTTCCAGATGATTTCAGCCATTTAAAAAAAAATTAAAAATAAGTAAATAAAACGTTCATATCCATAGCATTAGTAGATTTTAACCCTTTACATTTTCACAAGAGACCATTGTTAGGTTTGTTCTTTTTTTTTTCCTTTTTCTTTCAGCTATACAACTTTCTTGTATTACAATGTGGCTTGATGTGACTGAGGCATCATGCATCAAACACTGCATCAGCTGTGATCCAAGTCTGTTACACATCTGCAAAGAGCACAAAAAAGAAACAAAAAAACTCAGTCTGCTAGTTAAACAAAAGCATAGATGGCACTATGCGTTGCAGGAATGTTCCAGCTACTATACAACTGCATAGTAACAAATATTCTACAGAAGAAACAGCAACAAGCTTAATAGTCTTGTTAAGCTGTATATATAATATCTGAAGTGGATTACAAAGGTTTGAATTATCCTTTTATTCTCAGAATGCAAGAGGTTCTCTTCAGCAAGCAGTACCTGGAAAAATAAAATACTGATACTTAATTTGGGAATCTATATTACAAGCAATAACATGCATAAAAATCCAGCTTTGCTTTGCACAGCAACCCATTTATTAGGAAAATCTACAGGATTCTAAACTGTTAACAGAGATCTGTGAAAGGTAAAAAAAAGCTTTAATAACCTAAAATATTAATAGATTAAATTATTGATTTTTGTTCCAGTTAGTTCCTTAATTGGGCAATATGGACTTAAAACTTTGAATTCAATTTTTAATCTATATTTATTGCAATAATACTTTTGCTGATATAATTTTTAATTCAGCATTTTTGATTAGATCTCTTTAGCCATCTTTACTTAAGGTGCAGAGGCTCAAAAACTGAATACTGCTTCAAAAACAAAACAGTTGTGCTGAGCCATTTCAATATCATCGAGTTGCGAAACTAAACAGAACACAATTCTTACATTCAATCTTATTCCCAAATGTAGATGCTACATTTACAGGTTATATTTCTAACCATACCATTGGTTTTGGATTAGTAAACAAACTCAGGTAAATTTCATTACCAACAGCTGGTGACTGACTTATAATTATCTTATTTTTCACAACATTAACAGAAACAACTGCAAGTCCCCTCTAGTTCTAATGTGTTTTAGGTCTATAAAACAAAACAATACACTTATATCCAGCCAGCCTCTCAGAATGCCTTGCACCAGCTTTTATTCTAAAGCTGTTTAGAATAAAAACTTCATATCTCGTTTATAAAAGAACTTGAACTTTTATATTATTTTCTTCACAGAAAAGCAGCTTAAACCTTTTTTTTAAAAAAACAAAAAAAAAACAATGTTAATTAAATTAACCATTGTTCGCATTTAATATTAGCTATTGTTTTCCAGTTTCATGTTTTAAATGTTTTAGCGAAACTGTGTTTTTACTGCTTATGAAGATCTCGAGGGTTTGTGTAATTTGTGCTATACAATGATTGTTAATGATAATAATAATAGCAGTCCAAACAACAAATTTCTACAGTTTTAAAGTCTATAGTGACGTCACCTGCCCTGTGGAAGAAGAACCTGATGGGACCTCAGTTTTAATTTATAAAAATCCAACATGGCGAGTCGCCTGCAGTCAACGTCACCGACGGAAACAGGGCGAGGCACTACTTCACCGTTGTACACCGCAACGACAATTATCCAGGAAGCAATTAGTTTAGAGCAACCGTGCGTGTGTGAAGTGAGGATAGTTTTCATCCACCTTCACCTTTAACTTAACATTCACCCTAAGAACCTCCTTATTGCTACCCACAACATCCACAAGAAGCAGCAACTAAAACCAAATTAAGCTTACCAACCTAGACGCCTTTTTAAACGCTCTTTGGAAAACATGATAGCCACACAAGTAAATAAACAGCAAACATTCGAAATAACAGATATAACAAATAGCAAAACATGTCGAAGCAATATTTAAAATAAAAGTCAAAACAGCGGGAAAAAAAATCCTACCTGGAAAATGACGAATAAAACGCCCAAAACCGCAAACCAGGCGGTCCCCATTTGTGTTTGAAGCCTCTTATAAAATCCTTCTCGTAGCTAAAACGTAGAAAAAACAACTTTCTTTGTATTCCGGTGCGTAGCGTCTCCCCTTCTGTACTCTGTAAGTAGTTTCAGCGTCTGAATGCGATCAGTCCCGCGAGCTGATTCAGGTACTCTCAGTGTGACGTCAGCTCACAGGTGCGCCCCGTTCCGGCTTCCTCATATGGTCATAAAGCGCCACACCTGAAGAAGGAGAAACCAGAAGTTTCGCTTACTTTTCTCTTCAGGACAGGCTCGCAGATTTATAGAAGATAACGGTCTGTGGCATCCATTTGATTCACTGTAGACAGTGAGCCATGTCTAACTTCGGTTAGCTGCTCTCCACTTAGTCTCATTTCCTTTAACTGACAATTTGTCCACGAAGATCCCCTCCCCCACCTACTCTCTTTCTCTCTTTTCTCTCTCTGTCTCCCACCCATACACGCACACAATCACAATCCTATTTCTAACTAACCACATGTCAAATCATTTAGCATGTGAATATAATGTAAACATAAACAGAACGATAACTGGGTCATCAGACTCAAACTTAAAACTATAAACATATTGACAGCTGTCAAAGTAGCTTAGGTTTCAAGTTCCCCATTTTCATTAAACAAAGAAAAGGAGTGTACTTTTTGGCATCCAGGAACCGTCCAGAAAACAAACACAGAGATTTCATTAAGTTTCAGTTGACTAAACTTATATTTACATAGAAAACACTCATCCATAAATTAACAAAAATGGATGAACATTGGTTTGTGGAACAATCTTATCCATTGGGACTGCTCTGGGGTGGCAATCATCTATAAAGTATTGCTGGGGCAGAGGAGTGTTTGGTTGTTATTGGTGTTCTTTATGGTATGGCTTGTGTGATGGGGTTGCCAGTTCAGTGACCGTTGCCACATTTGCTTTGTTGTCATCCCTGGTTTGAGTTGTGTTTCTTGTCCTTACAGAGATTTGTAGGTGTTTTTGACCCGATTTTTCCCTTCTGACAATCTTAAGGACACACACACATTATTGGGACAGTTCTTCTTATGATAATTTTTAGAGATATTCCTGCCATGTCACATATAAGTGATCTGGTTCACTCGGGAGGACGTTGGGATCTAAAACCTGGAGTAATCAACAAGTTGGATTGTCCTGATCTGATATCACATCAGAAGTCCCCTGAGGAGAAACAAAAACGCAACCTGTCAAATGCGATGTGTAGCCAATCAGAAAGTGAGGCGACTGAATGGCACCCCAGAAAGTCCATTTCAGTTTTTCTCCATTAAACGTGGTTCATAGATCTAGTTCTTTTTAAATTCTCCAGAAACTCCAGGAAAAGTAAGTTAATGTCTCTCTTCTAACTTTTTTTGGAAACAAAAAAACAAATAACTTGACATGTCTGAATACTCACCAGACCTGTTTGTTGGCAACACTCCTCAACTCAAAGTGAAATGTACCAGAGAGGTTTTTTGTTTTTGTTTTGTTTTTTTTTTACACCAAAATGTCATTATGTTTGTCTGTTAATATCTATAAATAGAAAATGTAAAGAAAAGTGATCATTTTACTTACAAGTACATGTAGGGCATGGAGTGAGAAAAAAGGCTAAAGTATAACATTTACATTTAGTGGGGCACACCTCATGTGGGCTGACTGGGTCTCAAACTTGTCATTTCAGAGTGGGTAGAATTATGGGGTGATAGAGGCTTTCAATTAGAATTAAGATTTCTGAGGTTTACTATTTCAAAATTGTGAGTTTGGAGAGTCCATTTGTAAAACACTGATGGGAATGTTGCTACCATTATTAACCTGTTGAACACTGAAAATCTTTGAGTGAAAAAAGGGGAGTTTTCGGAGAGCAGTCAAGTTACACAATCACTCACCAGTCATTCCTCTTCCCCTCACACGTAAAAAAGAGTGTGGGGGAGACGAACAATCAATCTAAAGTCATCACCATTTAGACAGATTGAGGAAAATGTGACGGGAGAGGGACAAGACAGGAGGAGGAATGAGTGAGAAGAGTGGGAGGAAGACAGCAGTGTCAAATTACAATTTCGAGCTTCTTGAGTTTAAAGGTTCAGTGATTCACTTCCTTTTAGTCTAAGCTTGTGAAAACACATCCAAAAATGTCTATGCAGCAATTTCTTTTAGTCCTATAAATATCCCGTTCTTAAAACAAAGTCCCTAAACCTAAAGAAATGTCTCTATTTATCAATTTGCACCAATTTTAGAATTATGCTAACTGAAACAACTTTAAAATAAGATTTTAGATTTGATATTACTAAAAACAAGCAGCATTACTTTGCAGTCAAATTCAAATTCAATTTGATTCTAATTCAATTAAAAATACTTACATGTAAAGGAATCTCATTCTTTTGAATGTAAGAGTTAGTGGCAGTATAAGTATAAGAAAGTATAATCGGCAAGGCAACGCTGTAAAAGTGAGCACTTTACTGCAGCTGCTACTGTCTTAAGTTCCACATACAATCCATATCTAAGCTGCAGTGGAGTAATTGCAATATTTTGATGATTAAAAAAAAACATAAATAAAGAAGACAGAGAAAAATGTTGATTCATGAGATCAACATTTTCATCACAATAGCCAAAAAAAATGTTGAAACTGAATGTTTGTATATAAACCCATGCAGGCCTGCTCTAAAGGGATCAATAAGATTTATTCTGGTCAATATAAGATAAAAGATTTGCCTAAAATAGCTGAATATTAAATAAAAATAAAATAAAAATATATGTTTTTTATTCTTTTCATGAACATTCACATGTTCCGGTGTACGCTGACAGATAGAGCGTAAAACCAGATATGATACAAAAATCATTTCATTTGACTAAATGTCAAAAGAAAAACAAGAGATTGCTTTTTTTAAAATGTTGCTTTCTTAAATTTCTAAGGTTTATATTTGCATGACCTTTTCTTGCTCTTTAAATGAGTTCAGTTTCAAATTTTAAGGGCCTTGGTTTGATGCTTTTCATTGTTAATAGTTACACACCTTCCCCATGATTATTTTGTAGTACCACACACACAAACACATCAAACCTCTATGTTTTTGATAAATGGCTTTTGAATAATTGTTTTCTTCCTCTCTGATTAACCTTCCAGCCCACGTCTCTCTCTGGAACACACACCCCATCTCCTTCCTGAAAAGGAGATATGACAACATTTGGCTGTCAAGAATTGGAAAAAGGTGACGAGGTGCCAAAGCAGAGAGATTGTGAAATTGTCTATAAAGCATATTCTATGCTTTGTAGTTCTATGCTCTTAGATACAAAGTTTCATTTTCTTCTTTTTTTTCCAACTTAAAAAACAATTCATCTAGCTGTGATGAAATAATTCCTGATTTCCATGATTACCACAGTATCAGTACAACATTAGCAATGTTAATTGAAAAAAGATAATAATTTCAATTGAAACTATATGTAATGATTGGTCTTTTAAAAATCATCTGAGTTTTTTGATTGTCGAACTATGAACTTTACAAAAGCACAAGGAATGTAAGGAAACATGGCAGCACGACGTAGGTTAGCAAAAAAAAAAAAAAAAGCATCTGATTGACCATGAAGATAATAGCATGGTTAGAAACTGGTACGTCAGCAGGACAGTGGTGAACGGAAGATATTCTTCAACAAATTGACTCACAACAAAAAGATTTAAGGTGTTGCAATGGCGTAGTTAAAGTCCAGACCTCTACGTGATGTGAATGCTGTATGACCTGTGCAGAACGTCACTGAACTCTCTGTGAGGTGAAGGATTGAATCAGAAAGAGCAAAACTGCCTCCAATGTGAAGGATTCATAACGAAGTAGGGAAAACAGCCGGTTCAAGGTCTTGCCAGATCGTTGTTTTTTTTCCAGGACAAATTCTTTAACATCTTTTTTTCTCTTCATAATAACATTAAACAAATATCAATAAAATTGCTATGTTTTAAGAAACTAAGCAGAAAAATGCAACGTTTTCACCATTAGAAGACTGACTTTACTCCTTTGCTACTGTAGTACATTTGGTACATGAAATCATTTAATAATGCTCAAGTATTATTAAACAAAGGCCATTAAATGAACAGAAAATCTTTTAAAATAGTGAAGTTTTACAGGCTAGTGTAAAGTTGCACTATGTAACTTTTGGCACAGTACGAGGCTGATAATGTACAGGTTATTTATCATTTCTTCAGACGGCGACAGCGGCTCAAGGAGGAGGTGGAGGAGCTCGATCTTTACACAGATTGTCTGTCTCATGCCATTCTGTGACAGTTTCAGCAAATATGAAAAAAACTGATTTTTGTCAAAGTTACATACTGCAGCTTTAAGTGACACTGTTGAAAAAAACTTGGCATTTTGTTTTCAATCCACCTCACACGATCGGCAGAATAAGATTTTTCAAACAGGCTTAGGTTTATTTTTTATTTTGAGAAAATGAATTCTTGTCATCACAGATGATTTTTAAGAATTTTTTTCCATAGCAAACACATCAACATTCAATGAAAATAGGTTGTGTTTACTGAAATCTATGCAAACCAATTGTGTCAAAAGAATCTGCATTATATAAAAACAAGTGAAGCTACGTTGTGTGATTTAAGTAGTGCAAACCTAAAATATCTGAATACATTTTAATCGCACATAATGCATTAGATTTGTTGTCCTACATACATTAAAGAAGCATGGTGTCATCAGAACATGTTATATTTTTCAAATTGAAATAATCAGTTGTGCAAATGTTCAAAGTGTTCTGCAGGTTTTGCTTGAGCAGAAGTGGAGCAACAACTGGGCTTGTCCTAAAGGTTCAGAGTTAAACCTGCTGAGGTTTGTGAAACAGTTTTTTTTTTTTTTGCTTGCAGTTGTATGAATTTATTCAGAGTGAGATTTTGCTAAATGTTGAAAGTGTTTTATTTTTGTCTGTTGGATCAAACTTTGATAGTCCATCATATCAAAGTTTCAGCGTTGGTTGAAGCCTGCAGAACCACAATTTCTACACTCCACAAAAAAAAGTATCTCCATATCTCAGTAGATCACACACACAAAGCTGACCTTACATCTGCCTGAGAGTATCGGTCCAAATTCTGATAATGACACATTCCCTCTATCATCATTTTATTCTTCTCCCTTTATGCCTCCCTTCACTCCTCTTTCTTTTTTCCCTCAATAAGCCACCTTGTCCTTTCACTATCACTCTGGAATGTGCAACAACAACCAGACTCCAGTTGGATTTCTTCACGGTTTATTAACACACAAGGCAGCTGGGTCGAAGTAGGGCAGAGTGTGTGAAAAATGTTCTTCATGCTTTAAGATATAAATCCTTTATTAGAGGAACTGAGAGAGCGAACCAATACACTGATGGTGATAAAGTTATGTTCACTGTAGAAGGAAAAAAAGTGAACAAAAACAAACAGAAAGGACACAAACCTTTATGTTGTTATATTGTACCAATAAAACACTTATCCGTAAGACTTCATTGAACTCTGAACTCACATCTCGTCTGGATTTGTGATCATGTTTACTTCGCACAATTCTTCAAACAGTGTTTCTAATTCACAGGCACCATTTCCTGAAACGTGTCTCACTGTGGAGCTTAGATTATTTTTGCTACAAGCTTTCACCAAAACTCTCCGTCAATGAGTAACTGCACAAAGGTCGCCTCGGAAGAAAGGGGAAGGGACTGTTTTCACTTTTAGTTCTGAGCAACAGAACAAATTTTTTTTAGTAGTACATTTAAAAAACAAATCAGGAATAATGTCTGATGGACAAATGATGCATGGTGTAATTCCTTAGCTCTCCCTGAACTTCTCAGCCTCAGTTCATCTATTCTCCGTTAGAGATTTTATTTATTATTTTTAATTTGGTTTCAATTTGTGTCCTGTGAAACATTATGACTGATCATTTTCAGCCTCTGCTTCCTGAATGCTGATGTATAACCAGAGCGTTGGATCAGGATCTGAAACCCTACAAGTTTACTCCCAGGTCTTCCACTGCATGTGGGATTCTTTCTCTCTGTCAAGGCCATTAGGAGGGCTACCACTCAGATATCATGTCAATTATTAACCGGCTGGCCAATGATTAGAAGCCTGCAGTTTCTGCTTTAAACAGAGAACAATTGTATGAACTCAGAAGCAGGAAACACCACTGAGAGCTTCTCTTTTTACATACAGAACATATTTTGAAAGATATGCTGGGCTGTGAATGTGCTAGTTTGTAAAACAGAGTCTTTACTAAACCCGGTGAATGTTGATTCCATTTTTAACACCCAAGTTCAACTCGGATAAAGTCAGAATTATTTTTGTTACCTATACTCTGTTTTCGACTTTATCTTTTGCACCTGATTTCACACCTGCGCATGTGAAAATATATACACATATCTGATACACATTCACATTCATGGAGATTAGTTTTTCTTCCTGTTTTTTTTGTTTTGTTTCCACAAATAAGATACTTCACAACATGAGGTGAGACGTGTGAGGTGTGGCAGGAGGCCAACTCAAGCTGCGCTGCTGCTTCATGTGCAGATTGTTTAAGTTAGTTTTTCACTTTGTCGGCTCCTCCTTCAGTCGTAATGATGTTTCTTCTTGTAATATTCTTCTTATTTTTTTTGTTTCTGAAAAGCATTTATAAGAGTGTATTCTGTGCCTCATTAACATGTATTTGAAAATGTCTTTTCATCTGTAAAAAAATTTACAAATATATTTTACTTTTTTTTTGTTTTACCAATGTTTGCACCCCCTAAAGTAATACTGTATTGCAACACTGTTTAATAAAATCGCAGCATTCAGTCTTATGGGGATCACAAGTGTCATTAGTTATTGTTCATGTGATCAACCATAAGGTTCAGCTGTCCTGGTAGGATTATCCTGTTTGCTCCTTGCTTCCTTTAGCTGAAGCCATCGTTTACAGAGATGTTGCAAATTCTCCACGGAATTTGTCATCAGACAGAGGAATGTCTTAAATTAAGAAAAGATCAACTTCAGTAATTGGAAGAAAACATGGGTTAACCATAACAGTGCTAAAACTTTCCATAACTGATAAAAGATAACGTAGAACGTGCAGAGAGAGACAGAATCCTGTTATTTGACAGAGACTGTTTGGTTATAGTACATTCTCATTTAGCTTAAACCACACTTTTCACAGGGCTAAAATTAAAATGTATTAGATTTCATTTATTAGATTTCATCCCCTGTAAACAAGTGTTTTAAACTTGTTCATATTTGTTGGCTGAAATATCTTACTTATCATCATTCTATGTTACTGTTTTAGTTTTACTAATTTATTCTGCATGTTTTTCATAGCTTTAGCTGACAAAATAGTCATGCAAAAATAAAACATCCAGGCCTCACTAAAATCCCCTGAAAACCATGCAGAAAAACATGTTATGGTCTGATGAAACTAAACTGGTATTTCTGGCTACAGCTCCAAACGTTGTGTTGTCTGTTCCAGAGAACAAAAAAATCCCGAAAACACCAGAGTGAAACATGGGGCTGGTAGCATCATGGAGTTACTTTAGTAAAGAATGACTACACCTTTGGGAAGCGGAGGAAACAATTAACAACACTTAACTGATCAGTTTTGGCCCAGAACCTTCAGGTGTCTGCTAGGAAGGAGAGACTGAAGATTTGAGTCCAAGCATATGTCAAAACCAAAAAGAAAATGGTTTCTTTAGAAGAAAATGAAGCCATTGGAACGGCACCAGTCAGCAACTAAATCTGACAGAAAATCCGTGAGGTCACATGAAGAAGAAACTGGAGAAGAGGAGTCATCACAGTCTGAGAGGCAAAGTGGGCAAATGTAACCAAATCAAGACGGAGCATTCTGACAGATTTGTACAACAGACTGAAAGCTGAAATTAAATCAGATTTTGGTTTAACAAAGTATTGGCTTAGGGTGTGCTAATGATGTACAGTTGCAGTTATATTCATTGTTTTTGTTTAGATTTTACCTTTTTGCAAATTTGTCTGTATTTCAGATGCATTTTACTGCATATATGTCACATTATTAGCAGTGAACATGTTGAAATGATTCATCGCTCATCTACTTTCTACACCTGCTTGTCCTTGCAGGGTGATGAGGAAGCTGGTGCTTATTTCCAGTAGTCATGCACCCTAGACAGGTGGCCAATCTGTTTACAGGACAACACAGAGACCCAAAGGGTATGTGAATCCTTTTGACATGTCTTGACGTGATGATTTTAGATTGATGCTTATTTTATGTCTCAACATTGTTGAATATTGAGCTTTTTCATGGTAAAATGGATCTTTATGTTGTTACTATTGCCACATTTATCTCTCAGGTCTTTGGATCAGTTGATTCACTTTCAGTAAATCTTCACTTTAGAGTTGTTTTCTCTGTAATTGTTACAGTAATCCTATTATTATTATAGTGTGTATTTTATTTCTTAATTAATTCTGAGAAGCACTGGAGAACTTGTAAATAAAAGCATAACCAAAAAGCCAAACATTGCGAATGTATACTTTTAAAAAAATAGAAGTGATATATTTGCACTTTTGTGAGAAGTGACTATGCATGTAAAGTTCCCACTTGGTGCCTAGTGATGTTTGAGTGAAGGGACGTTGCAGGAAAAGCTCAGTGGGGAAGTCCATGTGTCTACATAGAGGGACATGTCTATACATCTCCAGCTGACAGGAAGATAAAAGCACTTTGATCATCCAGTAACACAGCACCTTCCTGTTAAAAGCTCATCATTAGGCTCCTCGCAAGCTTTTAGTTTCCATCAAAGATTCAAGGCAGCGAAGCAGTTTCCATTATCAGTGGTTTCACCTAAACATAGTTACATGACCTGAGGGCAGGAGCGCACAGAGACGAACAGCGTTCTGAAGAAGAGCTGCAAGTTGAGACAGTTAAAACCGCGATATGTCTGACGTGAGCCAATGTCAGGCTGGGTTGTTTTTCTGCGCCAGACAGGCCCAGTCAAAGTCCGACTGGAATGTGTGCGTTCTGCTTTGTGCTGCTGGCTGCATTAAACTTGTGGTGAACATAGTACAGAGGAAGAAGAAATAAGAGCTGCTTCTAGTAACTGTTTCGGCCACTCCTTTATATGGCTAATCGACATGTGATAAAGTGTTCCTGTTATCCTAAAAGCCTCTGGCATAGTTTCCCACCATCTTTCTGTTTTGTTTTTTTTACTCCTTGTTTAATCCGAAGTTACCGGAATCCAGAGTCACATAAATAACATCTGATCAGATGAGGGCGATTAGTGGGAGTTTCGTAATAGATTAGTCACAAAGTAGATTAAGGATTTTAATTAAAATAAGTTTCGTCAATTAATTAAGAAAAGTAATCTCAAAGAACCCTGTTGTCCGATTCATATTCAGTAAATTGAGAATGTTCAGTTCATACAGATACATAACCACACTAATCAGACAGACTTATATCTAATTAAATACAATCTAAATTAACATGATAAAGTCAAATTGCAAAACAAACAGCTGTGCAGAAAATCTGCTCTTAATTTCAGGAATATTTAATGGTTGCAAAAAAAATAAAGAGCCAGTGTTTGAAGGGAATAAAAAATGGATAATGATATTATTCTGGACAGCTTTATCAACTTAATAGTCAAATAACGTCATAAAAAAGTAGAATTCATTGGGTCTTGTCTGTGACTTGTCTTTCAGATGATGATTCATTAAAATGTGTTTTTTTTTTTCTCGTGCCCAGTTTCAGTATTTCAGGCCATGAAGAACCTGATTGCGTACATGTTCCAGAGCAGCTCTACTCTGCCGAAAAGAGAAGGGCGATGGAGCAGTTTTCAGCAACGAGGCAGTTTAAAGAGCTTTATGTGATGAAAACATCAAACAATCAGAATTATTACTCTGTGAAGGCACTGTAACGAAAGTACAGAAAAGATCACAGTTTAAAACAAACCATGTTCCAGTTATTGTTGGCCAAACAAATGAGATTTTAGCCTTGATTTAAAGCAGGTTGGCCCAAGGCCAGTCCTCAAGCTCTACTACCCTGCAGCTTTCAGAAGTTCTCCGCTCTCCAGCACCCCTAAATCTAATGGCACATCAGCATCGTTTAGCTCTGCAGAGGCCTGGTGACCAGCCACTCATTTGCTTCAGGGTGTTGGAGGAGGGATGCATCTTAACGTTGTAGGACAGCAGATCTCAAGAACTGGACCTCTGATTTAAAGAAACTAAGTCTTTCAGATGNAAAAAACAATGTTAATTAAATTAACCATTGTTCGCATTTAATATTAGCTATTGTTTTCCAGTTTCATGTTTTAAATGTTTTAGCGAAACTGTGTTTTTACTGCTTATGAAGATCTCGAGGGTTTGTGTAATTTGTGCTATACAATGATTGTTAATGATAATAATAATAGCAGTCCAAACAACAAATTTCTACAGTTTTAAAGTCTATAGTGACGTCACCTGCCCTGTGGAAGAAGAACCTGATGGGACCTCAGTTTTAATTTATAAAAATCCAACATGGCGAGTCGCCTGCAGTCAACGTCACCGACGGAAACAGGGCGAGGCACTACTTCACCGTTGTACACCGCAACGACAATTATCCATGAAACAATTAGTTTAGAGCTACCGTGCGTGTGTGAAGTCAGGATAGTTTTCATCCACCTTCACCTTTAACTTAACATTCACCCTAAGAACCTCCTTATTGCTACCCACAACATCCACAAGAAGCAGTAACTAAAACCAAATTAAGCTTACCAACCTAGACGCCTTTTTAAACGCTCTTTGGAAAACATGATAGCCACACAAGTAAATAAACAGCAAACATTCGAAATAACAGATATAACAAATAGCAAAACATGTCGAAGCAATATTTAAAATAAAAGTCAAAACAGCGGGAAAAAAAATCCTACCTGGAAAATGACGAATAAAACGCCCAAAACCGCAAACCAGGCGGTCCCCATTTGTGTTTGAAGCCTCTTATAAAATCCTTCTCGTAGCTAAAACGTAGAAAAAACAACTTTCTTTGTATTCCGGTGCGTAGCGTCTCCCCTTCTGTACTCTGTAAGTAGTTTCAGCGTCTGAATGCGACCAATCCCGCAAGCTGATTCAGGTACTCTCAGTGTGACGTCAGCTCACAGGTGCGCCCCGTTCCGGCTTCCTCATATGGTCATAAAGCGCCACACCTGAAGAAGGAGAAACCAGAAGTTTCGCTTACTTTTCTCTTCAGGACAGGCTCGCAGATTTATAGAAGATAACGGTCTGTGGCATCCATTTGATTCACTGTAGACAGTGAGCCATGTCTAACTTCGGTGAGCTGCTCTCCACTTAGTCTCATTTCCTTTAACTGACAATTTGTCCACGAAGATCCCCTCCCCCACCTACTCTCTTTCTCTCTTTTCTCTCTCTGTCTCCCACCCATACACGCACACAATCACAATCCTATTTCTAACTAACCACATGTCAAATCATTTAGCATGTGAA
The DNA here is from genome assembly GCF_000485575.1 of Poecilia formosa. NCBI lineage: Eukaryota > Metazoa > Chordata > Actinopteri > Cyprinodontiformes > Poeciliidae > Poecilia > Poecilia formosa. The sequence goes on from NW_006800279.1 coordinate 564,308, forward strand.
TATAATGTAAACATAAACAGAACGATAACTGGGTCATCAGACTCAAACTTAAAACTATAAACATATTGACAGCTATCAAAGTAGCTTAGGTTTCAAGTTCCCCATTTTCATTAAACAAAGAAAAGGAGTGTACTTTTTGGCATCCAGGAACCGTCCAGAAAACAAACACAGAGATTTCATTAAGTTTCAGTTGACTAAACTTATATTTACATAGAAAACACTCATCCATAAATTAACAAAAATGGATGAACATTGGTTTGTGGAACAATCTTATCCATTGGGACTGCTCTGGGGTGGCAATCATCTATAAAGTATTGCTGGGGCAGAGGAGTGTTTGGTTGTTATTGGTGTTCTTTATGGTATGGCTTGTGTGATGGGGTTGCCAGTTCAGTGACCGTTGCCACATTTGCTTTGTTGTCATCCCTGGTTTGAGTTGTGTTTCTTGTCCTTACAGAGATTTGTAGGTGTTTTTGACCCGATTTTCCCCTTCTGACAATCTTAAGGACACACACACATTATTGGGACAGTTCTTCTTATGATAATTTTTAGAGATATTCCTGCCATGTCACATATAAGTGATCTGGTTCACTCGGGAGGACAGTGGGATCTAAAATCTGGAGTAATCAACAAGTTGGATTGTCCTGATCTGATATCACATCAGAAGTCCCCTGAGGAGAAACAAAAACGCAACCTGTCAAATGCGATGTGTAGCCAATCAGAAAGTGAGGCGACTGAATGGCACCCCAGAAAGTCCATTTCAGTTTTTCTCCATTAAACGTGGTTCATAGATCTAGTTCTTTTTAAATTCTCCAGAAACTCCAGGAAAAGTAAGTTAATGTCTCTCTTCTAACTTTTTTTGGAAACAAAAAAACAAATAACTTGACATGTCTGAATACTCACCAGACCTGTTTGTTGGCAACACTCCTCAACTCAAAGTGAAATGTACCAGAGAGGTTTTTTGTTTTTGTTTTGTTTTTTTTTTACACCAAAATGTCATTATGTTTGTCTGTTAATATCTATAAATAGAAAATGTAAAGAAAAGTGATCATTTTACTTACAAGTACATGTAGGGCATGGAGTGAGAAAAAAGGCTAAAGTATAACATTTACATTTAGTGGGGCACACCTCATGTGGGCTGACTGGGTCTCAAACTTGTCATTTCAGAGTGGGTAGAATTATGGGGTGATAGAGGCTTTCAATTAGAATTAAGATTTCTGAGGTTTACTATTTCAAAATTGTGAGTTTGGAGAGTCCATTTGTAAAACACTGATGGGAATGTTGCTACCATTATTAACCTGTTGAACACTGAAAATCTTTGAGTGAAAAAAGGGGAGTTTTCGGAGAGCAGTCAAGTTACACAATCACTCACCAGTCATTCCTCTTCCCCTCACACGTAAAAAAGAGTGTGGGGGAGACGAACAATCAATCTAAAGTCATCACCATTTAGACAGATTGAGGAAAATGTGACGGGAGAGGGACAAGACAGGAGGAGGAATGAGTGAGAAGAGTGGGAGGAAGACAGCAGTGTCAAATTACAATTTCGAGCTTCTTGAGTTTAAAGGTTCAGTGATTCACTTCCTTTTAGTCTAAGCTTGTGAAAACACATCCAAAAATGTCTATGCAGCAATTTCTTTTAGTCCTATAAATATCCCGTTCTTAAAACAAAGTCCCTAAACCTAAAGAAATGTCTCTATTTATCAATTTGCACCAATTTTAGAATTATGCTAACTGAAACAACTTTAAAATAAGATTTTAGATTTGATATTACTAAAAACAAGCAGCATTACTTTGCAGTCAAATTCAAATTCAATTTGATTCTAATTCAATTAAAAATACTTACATGTAAAGGAATCTCATTCTTTTGAATGTAAGAGTTAGTGGCAGTATAAGTATAAGAAAGTATAATCGGCAAGGCAACGCTGTAAAAGTGAGCACTTTACTGCAGCTGCTACTGTCTTAAGTTCCACATACAATCCATATCTAAGCTGCAGTGGAGTAATTGCAATATTTTGATGATTAAAAAAAAACATAAATAAAGAAGACAGAGAAAAATGTTGATTCATGAGATCAACATTTTCATCACAATAGCCAAAAAAAATGTTGAAACTGAATGTTTGTATATAAACCCATGCAGGCCTGCTCTAAAGGGATCAATAAGATTTATTCTGGTCAATATAAGATAAAAGATTTGCCTAAAATAGCTGAATATTAAATAAAAATAAAATAAAAATATATGTTTTTTATTCTTTTCATGAACATTCACATGTTCCGGTGTACGCTGACAGATAGAGCGTAAAACCAGATATGATACAAAAATCATTTCATTTGACTAAATGTCAAAAGAAAAACAAGAGATTGCTTTTTTAAAATGTTGCTTTCTTAAATTTCTAAGGTTTATATTTGCATGACCTTTTCTTGCTCTTTGAATGAGTTCAGTTTCAAATTTTAAGGGCCTTGGTTTGATGCTTTTCATCGTTAATAGTTACACACCTTCCCCATGATTATTTTGTAGTACCACACACACAAACACATCAAACCTCTATGTTTTTGATAAATGGCTTTTGAATAATTGTTTTCTTCCTCTCTGATTAACCTTCCAGCCCACGTCTCTCTCTGGAACACACACCCCATCTCCTTCCTGAAAAGGAGATATGACAACATTTGGCTGTCAAGAATTGGAAAAAGGTGACGAGGTGCCAAAGCAGAGAGATTGTGAAATTGTCTATAAAGCATATTCTATGCTTTGTAGTTCTATGCTCTTAGATACAAAGTTTCATTTTCTTCTTTTTTTTCCAACTTAAAAAACAATTCATCTAGCTGTGATGAAATAATTCCTGATTTCCATGATTACCACAGTATCAGTACAACATTAGCAATGTTAATTGAAAAAAGATAATAATTTCAATTGAAACTATATGTAATGATTGGTCTTTTAAAAATCATCTGAGTTTTTTGATTGTCGAACTATGAACTTTACAAAAGCACAAGGAATGTAAGGAAACATGGCAGCACGACGTAGGTTAGCAAAAAAAAAAAAAAAAGCATCTGATTGACCATGAAGATAATAGCATGGTTAGAAACTGGTACGTCAGCAGGACAGTGGTGAACGGAAGATATTCTTCAACAAATTGACTCACAACAAAAAGATTTAAGGTGTTGCAATGGCGTAGTTAAAGTCCAGACCTCTACGTGATGTGAATGCTGTATGACCTGTGCAGAACGTCACTGAACTCTCTGTGAGGTGAAGGATTGAATCAGAAAGAGCAAAACTGCCTCCAATGTGAAGGATTCATAACGAAGTAGGGAAAACAGCCGGTTCAAGGTCTTGCCAGATCGTTGTTTTTTTTCCAGGACAAATTCTTTAACATCTTTTTTTCTCTTCATAATAACATTAAACAAATATCAATAAAATTGCTATGTTTTAAGAAACTAAGCAGAAAAATGCAACGTTTTCACCATTAGAAGACTGACTTTACTCCTTTGCTACTGTAGTACATTTGGTACATGAAATCATTTAATAATGCTCAAGTATTATTAAACAAAGGCCATTAAATGAACAGAAAATCTTTTAAAATAGTGAAGTTTTACAGGCTAGTGTAAAGTTGCACTATGTAACTTTTGGCACAGTACGAGGCTGATAATGTACAGGTTATTTATCATTTCTTCAGACGGCGACAGCGGCTCAAGGAGGAGGTGGAGGAGCTCGATCTTTACACAGATTGTCTGTCTCATGCCATTCTGTGACAGTTTCAGCAAATATGAAAAAAACTGATTTTTGTCAAAGTTACATACTGCAGCTTTAAGTGACACTGTTGAAAAAAACTTGGCATTTTGTTTTCAATCCACCTCACACGATCGGCAGAATAAGATTTTTCAAACAGGCTTAGGTTTATTTTTTATTTTGAGAAAATGAATTCTTGTCATCACAGATGATTTTTAAGAATTTTTTTCCATAGCAAACACATCAACATTCAATGAAAATAGGTTGTGTTTACTGAAATCTATGCAAACCAATTGTGTCAAAAGAATCTGCATTATATAAAAACAAGTGAAGCTACGTTGTGTGATTTAAGTAGTGCAAACCTAAAATATCTGAATACATTTTAATCGCACATAATGCATTAGATTTGTTGTCCTACATACATTAAAGAAGCATGGTGTCATCAGAACATGTTATATTTTTCAAATTGAAATAATCAGTTGTGCAAATGTTCAAAGTGTTCTGCAGGTTTTGCTTGAGCAGAAGTGGAGCAACAACTGGGCTTGTCCTAAAGGTTCAGAGTTAAACCTGCTGAGGTTTGTGAAACAGTTTTTTTTTTTTTTGCTTGCAGTTGTATGAATTTATTCAGAGTGAGATTTTGCTAAATGTTGAAAGTGTTTTATTTTTGTCTGTTGGATCAAACTTTGATAGTCCATCATATCAAAGTTTCAGCGTTGGTTGAAGCCTGCAGAACCACAATTTCTACACTCCACAAAAAAAAGTATCTCCATATCTCAGTAGATCACACACACAAAGCTGACCTTACATCTGCCTGAGAGTATCGGTCCAAATTCTGATAATGACACATTCCCTCTATCATCATTTTATTCTTCTCCCTTTATGCCTCCCTTCACTCCTCTTTCTTTTTTCCCTCAATAAGCCACCTTGTCCTTTCACTATCACTCTGGAATGTGCAACAACAACCAGACTCCAGTTGGATTTCTTCACGGTTTATTAACACACAAGGCAGCTGGGTCGAAGTAGGGCAGAGTGTGTGAAAAATGTTCTTCATGCTTTAAGATATAAATCCTTTATTAGAGGAACTGAGAGAGCGAACCAATACACTGATGGTGATAAAGTTATGTTCACTGTAGAAGGAAAAAAAGTGAACAAAAACAAACAGAAAGGACACAAACCTTTATGTTGTTATATTGTACCAATAAAACACTTATCCGTAAGACTTCATTGAACTCTGAACTCACATCTCGTCTGGATTTGTGATCATGTTTACTTCGCACAATTCTTCAAACAGTGTTTCTAATTCACAGGCACCATTTCCTGAAACGTGTCTCACTGTGGAGCTTAGATTATTTTTGCTACAAGCTTTCACCAAAACTCTCCGTCAATGAGTAACTGCACAAAGGTCGCCTCGGAAGAAAGGGGAAGGGACTGTTTTCACTTTTAGTTCTGAGCAACAGAACAAATTTTTTTTAGTAGTACATTTAAAAAACAAATCAGGAATAATGTCTGATGGACAAATGATGCATGGTGTAATTCCTTAGCTCTCCCTGAACTTCTCAGCCTCAGTTCATCTATTCTCCGTTAGAGATTTTATTTATTATTTTTAATTTGGTTTCAATTTGTGTCCTGTGAAACATTATGACTGATCATTTTCAGCCTCTGCTTCCTGAATGCTGATGTATAACCAGAGCGTTGGATCAGGATCTGAAACCCTACAAGTTTACTCCCAGGTCTTCCACTGCATGTGGGATTCTTTCTCTCTGTCAAGGCCATTAGGAGGGCTACCACTCAGATATCATGTCAATTATTAACCGGCTGGCCAATGATTAGAAGCCTGCAGTTTCTGCTTTAAACAGAGAACAATTGTATGAACTCAGAAGCAGGAAACACCACTGAGAGCTTCTCTTTTTACATACAGAACATATTTTGAAAGATATGCTGGGCTGTGAATGTGCTAGTTTGTAAAACAGAGTCTTTACTAAACCCGGTGAATGTTGATTCCATTTTTAACACCCAAGTTCAACTCGGATAAAGTCAGAATTATTTTTGTTACCTATACTCTGTTTTCGACTTTATCTTTTGCACCTGATTTCACACCTGCGCATGTGAAAATATATACACATATCTGATACACATTCACATTCATGGAGATTAGTTTTTCTTCCTGTTTTTTTTGTTTTGTTTCCACAAATAAGATACTTCACAACATGAGGTGAGACGTGTGAGGTGTGGCAGGAGGCCAACTCAAGCTGCGCTGCTGCTTCATGTGCAGATTGTTTAAGTTAGTTTTTCACTTTGTCGGCTCCTCCTTCAGTCGTAATGATGTTTCTTCTTGTAATATTCTTCTTATTTTTTTTGTTTCTGAAAAGCATTTATAAGAGTGTATTCTGTGCCTCATTAACATGTATTTGAAAATGTCTTTTCATCTGTAAAAAAATTTACAAATATATTTTACTTTTTTTTTGTTTTACCAATGTTTGCACCCCCTAAAGTAATACTGTATTGCAACACTGTTTAATAAAATCGCAGCATTCAGTCTTATGGGGATCACAAGTGTCATTAGTTATTGTTCATGTGATCAACCATAAGGTTCAGCTGTCCTGGTAGGATTATCCTGTTTGCTCCTTGCTTCCTTTAGCTGAAGCCATCGTTTACAGAGATGTTGCAAATTCTCCACGGAATTTGTCATCAGACAGAGGAATGTCTTAAATTAAGAAAAGATCAACTTCAGTAATTGGAAGAAAACATGGGTTAACCATAACAGTGCTAAAACTTTCCATAACTGATAAAAGATAACGTAGAACGTGCAGAGAGAGACAGAATCCTGTTATTTGACAGAGACTGTTTGGTTATAGTACATTCTCATTTAGCTTAAACCACACTTTTCACAGGGCTAAAATTAAAATGTATTAGATTTCATTTATTAGATTTCATCCCCTGTAAACAAGTGTTTTAAACTTGTTCATATTTGTTGGCTGAAATATCTTACTTATCATCATTCTATGTTACTGTTTTAGTTTTACTAATTTATTCTGCATGTTTTTCATAGCTTTAGCTGACAAAATAGTCATGCAAAAATAAAACATCCAGGCCTCACTAAAATCCCCTGAAAACCATGCAGAAAAACATGTTATGGTCTGATGAAACTAAACTGGTATTTCTGGCTACAGCTCCAAACGTTGTGTTGTCTGTTCCAGAGAACAAAAAAATCCCGAAAACACCAGAGTGAAACATGGGGCTGGTAGCATCATGGAGTTACTTTAGTAAAGAATGACTACACCTTTGGGAAGCGGAGGAAACAATTAACAACACTTAACTGATCAGTTTTGGCCCAGAACCTTCAGGTGTCTGCTAGGAAGGAGAGACTGAAGATTTGAGTCCAAGCATATGTCAAAACCAAAAAGAAAATGGTTTCTTTAGAAGAAAATGAAGCCATTGGAACGGCACCAGTCAGCAACTAAATCTGACAGAAAATCCGTGAGGTCACATGAAGAAGAAACTGGAGAAGAGGAGTCATCACAGTCTGAGAGGCAAAGTGGGCAAATGTAACCAAATCAAGACGGAGCATTCTGACAGATTTGTACAACAGACTGAAAGCTGAAATTAAATCAGATTTTGGTTTAACAAAGTATTGGCTTAGGGTGTGCTAATGATGTACAGTTGCAGTTATATTCATTGTTTTTGTTTAGATTTTACCTTTTTGCAAATTTGTCTGTATTTCAGATGCATTTTACTGCATATATGTCACATTATTAGCAGTGAACATGTTGAAATGATTCATCGCTCATCTACTTTCTACACCTGCTTGTCCTTGCAGGGTGATGAGGAAGCTGGTGCTTATTTCCAGTAGTCATGCACCCTAGACAGGTGGCCAATCTGTTTACAGGACAACACAGAGACCCAAAGGGTATGTGAATCCTTTTGACATGTCTTGACGTGATGATTTTAGATTGATGCTTATTTTATGTCTCAACATTGTTGAATATTGAGCTTTTTCATGGTAAAATGGATCTTTATGTTGTTACTATTGCCACATTTATCTCTCAGGTCTTGGGATCAGTTGATTCACTTCAGTAAATCTTCACTTTAGAGTTGTTTTCTCTGTAATTGTTACAGTAATCCTATTATTATTATAGTGTGTATTTTATTTCTTAATTAATTCAGAGAAGCTGGAGAACTTGTAAATAAAAGCATAACCAAAAAGCCAAACATTGCGAATGTATACTTTTAAAAAAATAGAAGTGATATATTTGCACTTTTGTGAGAAGTGACTGTGCATGTAAAGTTCCCACTTGGTGCCTAGTGATGTTTGAGTGAAGGGACGTTGCAGGAAAAGCTCAGTGGGGAAGTCCATGTGTCTACATAGAGGGACATGTCTATACATCTCCAGCTGACAGGAAGATAAAAGCACTTTGATCATCCAGTAACACAGCACTTCCTGTTAAAAGCTCATCATTAGGCTCCTCGCAAGCTTTTAGTTTCCATCAAAGATTCAAGGCAGCGAAGCAGTTTCCATTATCAGTGGTTTCACCTAAACATAGTTACATGACCTGAGGGCAGGAGCGCACAGAGACGAACAGCGTTCTGAAGAAGAGCTGCAAGTTGAGACAGTTAAAACCGCGATATGTCTGACGTGAGCCAATGTCAGGCTGGGTTGTTTTTCTGCGCCAGACAGGCCCAGTCAAAGTCCGACTGGAATGTGTGCGTTCTGCTTTGTGCTGCTGGCTGCATTAAACTTGTGGTGAACATAGTACAGAGGAAGAAGAAATAAGAGCTGCTTCTAGTAACTGTTTCGGCCACTCCTTTATATGGCTAATCGACATGTGATAAAGTGTTCCTGTTATCCTAAAAGCCTCTGGCATAGTTTCCCACCATCTTTCTGTTTTGTTTTTTTTACTCCTTGTTTAATCCGAAGTTACCGGAATCCAGAGTCACATAAATAACATCTGATCAGATGAGGGCGATTAGTGGGAGTTTCGTAATAGATTAGTCACAAAGTAGATTAAGGATTTTAATTAAAATAAGTTTCGTCAATTAATTAAGAAAAGTAATCTCAAAGAACCCTGTTGTCCGATTCATATTCAGTAAATTGAGAATGTTCAGTTCATACACATACATAACCACAGTAATCAGACAGACAGACTTATATCTAATTAAATACAATCTAAATTAACATGATAAAGTCAAATTGCAAAACAAGCAGCTGTGCAGGAAATCTGCTCTTAATTTCAGGAATATTTAATGGTTGCAAAAAAAATAAAGAGCCAGTGTTTGAAGGGAATAAAAAATGGATAATGATATTATTCTGGTCAGCTTTATCAACTTAATACAGAATATAACACAAATAATGTCATAAAAAAGTAGAATTCATTGGGTCTTGTCTGTGACTTGTCTTTCAGATGATGATTCATTAAAATGTGTTTTTTTTTTTCTCGTGCCCAGTTTCAGTATTTCAGGCCATGAAGAACCTGATTGCGTACATGTTCCAGAGCAGCTCTACTCTGCCGAAAAGAGAAGGGCGATGGAGCAGTTTTCAGCAACGAGGCAGTTTAAAGAGCTTTATGTGATGAAAACATCAAACAATCAGAATTATTACTCTGTGAAGGCACTGTAACGAAAGTACAGAAAAGATCACAGTTTAAAACAAACCATGTTCCAGTTATTGTTGACCAAACAAATGAGATTTTAGCCTTGATTTAAAGCAGGTTGGCCCGAGGCCAGTCCTCAAGCTCTACTACCCTGCAGCTTTCAGAAGTTCTCCGCTCTCCAGCACCCCTAAATCTAATGGCACATCAGCATCGTTTAGCTCTGCAGAGGCCTGGTGACCAGCCACTCATTTGCTTCAGGGTGTTGGAGGAGGGATGCATCTTAACGTTGTAGGACAGCAGATCTCAAGAACTGGACCTCTGATTTAAAGAAACTAAGTCTTTCAGATGTTTTACAGTTTTCTGGAAGTTTGCTCCAAATTAGTGTGGCACAAAAACTGAATGCTGATTCCATGTTTGGTTCTAGTTCTGGGGATGCAGAGTAAACTTGAACCAGTGATCAAGACATCATAACTGCCTAATTTACTCCATGAAATGAAGACCGGCCACATTTCTGTTTGTACGACCTTGAGTCGTTTTAACTATTTAAACAGTTTGGTGACTGAATGTGTATTTGTGTGCTGAGGAGATGTGTCGATATACCTGTGGAGAATGTGTGTGCAATTATTTGTCACTTGGAGATGCAAAGTTGCTACAACTGAGAGACAAGATGGGTAGAAACCAGGAAGCAGCAGGGAGCAGTTAACTTTGGCTCCAGGAGGCTCCTGGAGGCAACAGTGGCCCCAGGCAGACAGACATCATGGACCCCCACAGAGCAGCCATTTCCCAGACAAAGAGGCAGCGTCAAGCCAAAGAGACACAGGCTCCAAACGCCCCTATGGAGCCCCATCCAGTTCTGTTGAGGAGGAAACTGAAAATAGAATTCTTGAATTTGCAAATATAAAAGCAAAATGTCTCTGGGTCTTTTTTGTAGGCATCTTTGAGCTGACCTGACTGGACTTTTATTGAAATAGACTGAAATCTGGGATTACTGAGAATATTATGCATATCTGTATTTGATATTGCAAATATAAGTATTACTATAATATTAATAGGGTAACTTGTAAACATTTTATTTTAATGTTTCAGTTGTTTGCTATTGCAAAGTATGTATAAATTTTACAAGATATAGCTTTTTCTCCTGTGCTGATGATAGTGTTTATTTAACCAAAGTCTTTCATAATGATCCTGTGTTTTAATCATTGTCGCTCTGTGTTATGAATAGAAAAGCCTGAGCAGGGACAAGGATTTCAAATTGGTATAAATCCTTTGTGCAGTTCCAATTCTATTCCCTCTGACAAATAAATCCCAAAAAATATATACATTTATTTTATGTAGATCTTGAAACTAGCTGGTTTTATTGCTGGTTTTATTTTTGTCTTACTATGTGAAGCATGCTGGCCAAATGAGATTCCTTGAAATGAGTTTTCACAACAAACTTTATCCCAAATCTTCTTGAGTCTGTGAACAGTAAGGGCTGTCAGAACAAGAGAAAAAGCTGATTGTTGCCGAGGTCCAACAACAAGTTGTTCCTGTTATTTTTAATTAATAAATAGATTTAAAACCTCATCAGAACATGTGTAGACTGTGGTAAAAAAAATTCCCAGAAGACTTGTAGGTCACAAATGAGTGACCTTCATATGATTCGATGACAGTCTTTCTTTATGCAACTTCCTGTGTGTCTTTTGCCTTGAAGGCGCTTGTGATTCTGAGTCTGTCAGTCATGCTGTGTGAACCGAAAGTTCCTGCTTTGTTTCTGGGCAGTGACTTCTCTTATTTCAACCAAATAGGTTTGTGCTGTATGTGGTTCCTACCAGAGATGTTACATTGTATTTTTCAGTAGGGAGTATAAGATACATGTTGTCTCTGCTGAGCGTTTAGCAGAAAACAAGCAACATGTTTCAATGATGAGTCAGAAAAAAATTAACTAAAATGAAAAATCTCTGGATCCGGAATCAAAATCATCAGCTGTAAACTAACTCAGGTTTACCAACCAGAACCATTTTATTTAAAATAGTTTTATGTTGGAAAAGTTTTACAGTTCAATTTGTGTAACATGAAACCCAGTGTGAAGTGATTTCAGACGTCAGAAACAAGTTAGATGAAATCTTATGACTGACTCATGTCTTCCTTTAAATGGATCGTTCAGATGACAGTCAACAGTCAATGGATCAGCTTGCAGCAAAGAAAGAGGAAGTAGAATTACCAGCCCCCATTTTGTAAAAGCATAAACAGACCGTGGCAGTCTATTGCTGGGATCAATAACATTAAGAGATAAGCTTCAAGTTAACAGGCAGGTCCAGCCCAGTCAGTCAGATTAATGTTCCTGAGGCTGAGCAGAGGGTGGAAAAACTTAAAAATATGGAAATAAACCAAGCTTTCATGTTAAAAACAACACCTCTGAAATAGAAAGTAACTGTGTTGCAGAACAAGTGATAAATTCAATAAGGTTATGTGGGTGAGAAACGGCAAAAAAGGGTTAGACCTGGGTTGATGTTTTACCTCATCATTACATTTTAACCAAACATTTCTGGGATGTGAGTAAAGTGTGAATGTTCTTCTCTGGACCAGAACTAACCAGAGCAAAACATGAGCACGTTTTGACAGGATGTTCATTTTTATACATTTCTTGACATTAAAAGGAATTAAATTAATTCCTTACACATTATTTATCAGAGTTAATAATTAAAAATAAACAAATTGGTGTTAATAAATGTTAAGCTGTTAACTTTGTAAAAGCTCCAGATGAGTGTTAATGTGAATTTGTCACTTTTTTAGAGCAGTGAAGCCCAATCCTTATATTTCTGTTTGAGGTCATGGGACACTGCGCCATTATTTATATCAGGTCATCTTACTTCATCTAATTTGTGAAGTATTCCAGTTCCTCCCACAGCCAAACACCCACACAGCATGACGCTCTCTCCCTGCTTCCCGGTTGGGATGCTGCTCGGAGGTTTCGCAACTTTTCCCTCTTTCATCCAAATGTAGCAATGGCCATTTTCATTTTGTATCATTGTGTATCAGTGAGGGTGATGAGGCTGAGTACAGGGCTGCTGCAGACAACTTTGTCACATGGTGTGGGCTGAACCACCTGCAGCTCAATGTGACAAAGACCAAAGAACTGGAAGTGGATCTGAGGAGGAAAACCAGGACCAGTGATTCCTGTTTCCATCCATACTGTCCGTACTGTATGGACCATATCTGGGTCTCGTTAGTTTAACGTATTTAAGAACACCAGTGCTCTCTACAGGAAGGACCAGAGTCACCTCTATTTGCTCAGGTCCTTCAACATCTGCTGGACCTTGCTCAGGATGTTTTATGAGTCTGTGGTTGCCAGCGGTAACCTGTATGCTGTGGTGCACTGTGGCAGCAGGCTGAAGGTGGAGGACACCAACAGACTGAACAAACTGACCCGCAAGGCCAGCGAGATTGTTGGAGTGAAGCTGGACTCTAAACAGTGGTGTCAGAGAGAAGGACCCTGACCAAGGTGCAGGTCATCTTGGAATTTTTAGAAATGCTGTCTCACTTATTGTTATATTTGTACTTACTAATATTTAACACTTTGGTTGGAGTAGCTTGTCAACAAATAAACATTTTCCCTCTGGAGCTCAATAAAGTATATTCTATTCTATTCTATTCTATTCTATTCTATTCTATTCTATTCTATTCTATTCTATTCTATTTTATGACCAAGAGCTTGAACTATACTTTCATTATATCACAGGAATATCTTTATAAATTGAGTGTCCGTTGTTTGTTCAAGCAGGATCTACTAACAAAATGTTCTGATTCGATGTGATCAACTGTTCATTGTCGCCACATGCTTGCACACATATGAATATAAAGATGTGGCTTAACTGTCGTATAAAAGTACTTTGAGATGATGAGTGAGTTTGTGCTTCATACTTATACTGAATGAATTGAAAACATGACATATGTGAGTTTTAAAGTTTTTATGTCCGCTTGCACTCTGAAATTAAAATAAGTCCACAGTGAGACATGCTCACCAGCCCAAGTTTTAATAACCAGAAGCTGAACATTAGCATAAAAGTGAAGAGATTTATCTACTGTAGACACAGAAGTGGTTTTCTTAGGACCACAACTCAGAGAGCAACTGAGAATTCAGACAAGTCTCAGCAGGTTTAATAATAAACATCGGCAAATATGGCTGCCTTCAGTTCAGAAACTGTTTATTGCATGACGTGGGTGTCTGGTCTTATCATAGCCTGCTGCAGATGGAAGGCTGACTGGATTCTGTGCAGAAAGAAAAACTTCTGCAGTTAAGCAGCAGCTGTTTATTTTTGTCCCTTCGACGGCATTTAGAATAATCAGTAATCAATGCCAAGGTGCTAAAGGGGTTTTATGATTTCTGTTTAAAAGAAAAGAGTTTGACAAAAAAACAGAAAATATGGGTATATATATTTTTTTTCTTTCTTTTTTTAA
>NW_006800279.1:578069-582583 GCF_000485575.1 Poecilia formosa
TATATATATATATATATAAAATGATGAGGAAATCTAGTTTTCTATAAATTACTGCATTCTTTCATTTTGCAATAGATCTAAAATGTATCTCTGTAGAATGTTTTATTTGCAGTGTAATAAAATTACATTAAAGAATAGAACATTAAAATGAAGTCTGGCCTCTGCAAATGAAAATGAAATAAACATTCGACTGAACATTTTAATGCAAATGAATGAAAATTACTTCCCATCACTTTGTTTGAAAACAGATTTGACAGACAAATAAAGGAAAGCATCAAACAAACGCTGACAAAATAAAACTGTTTGGTTCAAAAATCTATTTTAACATTTGAAGCAGACGTTAAAACCAGAGCTATAAGCAGAAGCTGAGCTACTTTAGTTTAACGTATTTAACCACATAATGTTTTACCTCTTCCTCTTTATGAGGTGCTTTAAAGTATGTGTGTGTGCTTGTGTGTGCGCGCGTTTGTTTGCAATTACCTTGTGGGGACCATTTTCCTGACACATACTACGCTGTGGGGACCCACTAGTCCTTATGGGGACCAAAGCCTGGTCCCCACAAGGGGAAACACTGTTTTTGGCTCAGGGGTCAGATTTAGGACTAAGGTTTGAACTGAGTTTTGTTTAGGGTTAAGGTAAAGTATGTAATGGTTAGGGTTAGGATAAGGGTAAGGTTTAGGCTGTAGAAATGAATGAAAGTCAGTGGAAAGTCCCCACAAATATAGCCATGCAAACATATGTGTGTATATGTGTGTGTGCATGCGTGTGCGTGTGTGTGCGTGTGTGCGTGTGCGCGTGTGTGTGTGTGTGTGGTGGTGGGGGCTGTTAGACAGATAGGACACCACAGACTTGAAATATGTTGCAAGAACTCACAGCTCTAGATTATCTTGTCATACAAGAGACACATAAACTCACAGGACTGAGATGAATTGACTGATAGAGAACACACTTTAGTGTGAATCATGGCTCTATTCATTTCAAGTCTGCAAACGATGGAGATGACAACAAAGTGGAATGAGAACTGAAGACTGATGGAAACCTTCAATCTTCAGCAAAGGGAAACAATAACAAAGTCTGATGTCTTCAATATCTTCATGTTGTCAGGCTGGGCTGAGCGTCCGGTGCTTTGGGATGCTAACACTGCTGGACCAATGACCCACTCAGGAATCCACTCTTTAACCAACTTACAGATGTCAAACCTCCTGGTGCAGAGAAGCTGACTGATACACATACAGCTGAGCCTCTCATGCAAACCTTTGTTTATCGATGCTAACCTGCATTATGTAGGATGAGATCAGGTCGCGTTAGTGTCAGCTCTCTGACATGACTATGCAAATGTAGCAGTGGTGAATGTGTTCAGAACATAAGATATTATCTCTAAGGCACTACCATGCTAATCAGTGGAATTTTCCGACATGTCCTTGAAATTCATGGAAGTCTGGCTCAGCTGGAGAACATATTCATGCTATTCAGAAGGAGAACCACAGCATGAAGTGTTGGAACATTAATCACATAAAGATGTGAATGCCATAGAAAGATGGGTGATAATTCCGTACTGACTGACAGATAAGCAAATATTGTGGCAATATGCAGCAGACATTTGACATTTTAGAACAGGACTGGTGAGTAAGCTTCGAGAATTTCCAGTCCAATTTCTAAATCTGGGAGATTTTCTTACTGATTGCTTTGACTTGGAACTGGAACATGTCATGTTTCATGTAAAACTGAAATCAAGTTTTGTTTCAGTAACAAGTCAAGAAGCTCATGGAACATATGGATGTGTTCACAGACATCAGCAAAACAAAACCGACAAAATGTCCCTTAAAAAGTCTATATGAGTACAAATGAGCAGAAATAACATTTATTCTACATCCTCCTCAAATTATGTCCTTTGAATCGAGTACCCTGAAGTCAGCTGTTTAGTCTACCTTCATAACAGGAAAAATAGTTTTTATCAGTAGGATATGTTCTTAGCTATATTCATAGCTTTTTGCTTGAAGTTAAGTTGTCTTTGTTTGTTTTACTTGTTACCTGTAGTCAGTACGGTAGTTCATATAACCCATAAACAACCAAACTGGAACCATTTCATCCTAAAGTTGCCAGGAACAATTTCAGGATTCTCTTATCCAATCCAAATCTTTATTTGCTCTAAAGCTGCCGAATGCACAAAGAAGCATTCATTATTCTCCAAAGATTTTCAGCATTTAAGTAGTAAAAATCCTTTAAATATTAATGCCAGTACTGGTTTTTGTGACAGAACGAGCTGTAAAACACTGGGCTGACCGGACAAACGACAACATTCCACATCCCCTCTAATCTGTGGTGGGGTGAGTCTGCCTGAGGACAGGAGCTGTGTGTGTATCTGAACCAAATCTCCAGGCCACACCCTGCATCTTTAAGTCTGCATGCCGTCTATTGTCATGTGTCCACAGCTCTGGGTGGGGCAGCTCTTTACAATTACAGTCATCGACCTTGGTAAACATGAGGATCAAATCCACTGTTAAAGCAGTGAGGGGAGTAGGGCAGGTAAAGCAAACATTCCACTTTAGTTTCAGTTCAGTTCCCCTGCTTGGAGACGACCAAGAAAAGACATCAGGGAATTTCTTCTCAGCCTGCATCAGTTCAGCTCCGCTGCACTTCAGATACAAGTTAACAGATACAGATGCGGATGAAAGTCTGACCATAAAACAGTGAGCGTCACTCAGGCTGCAGGAGGCAGACGGTGAGGCAGACGGTGAGGCAGACGGTGAGGCAGGCCGCAGGCCGGCCTGCTCCAAACCACCAACATCTACCCTCAACTTAACTAAACTCCTATTCTGTTCTTTACAGTTCAGTTCCTCATTATTTAAAATATAAAGTGACGTAAATTTTCTGCAGAAATATTGAGATTGATCTAAGAAATTTGCAAGAAAATCTTGGAAATCTCTGACTTTGAAAAGTTAAAAAATTCTGAGTTTTTTTTTTTTTTTGGTAAGAAATGTACTCCTCTTTTTTTTAGATTTACAATAGCCATAACACGTCGTTGTAAAAATAAGCTGGTGTAAATATTCAGATTAGTTTTTTTATTATTATTTCTCAGTGCTTGTCATTGGGAAGGTTATTTTCAGCTCTGGAAACAGAGTCCAAAACAGCGGCTCTAATCCTGCAGCTCTTTGTTATGAACACAGAACATTGCCGACAACCTGCAAGCAGACACATACAGACACGTCTGAGGTTGACCTCAGTTCCAGGAACACCACGTCAGGTAAGGCGTGTCAGTAATACCCATCGGTTTGATTGTTATCGCTGCCGGATGTGCTCTCAGTTTCTCTCAGTTTGTTTTTTTGAGGCACTTCTGAGTCTAACATAAAGAAAACAAACAGGAAAAAATGAGAAAATAAAGAGTTACAAATAGTCTGAAGAACATTGAATCCACCTGGAACCCTTTTAGCATCAGAGACCCTTTTGTTTTAATATCCAGATCTTTACAAAAAATAGGCCGAAAGAAATACTGTTTGGTTCAAAATTATTCATACACCTATTAGATTGAAGGAGAAAGCAATTTATTCTTTTACCAACATATTTCCTCTGCCTGGGACTCATAGCAATGTTTTGGAGCTGCCTGATCAGAGTGACAAAAATGAAAGAAAGGATTATATGTGAATTACTGGTCTCAGATGGAGGCAGCATCAAATTCAACATGCAGCCAAAGGAAGTAATGAGTGAAAAACTCCAGACTCAAACCAGCTTTAGAAACTTTCAGAAATCCTCGTCCCCATCAATCTCTTTAATCGGTGTGGATTATGTGGATGTCCATTTCAGGTTTGATGTGCTTGGAATCATTGTTCTGTTTCTGTCAACCATAACTCTTTTATCTTTAACCTGCAACAATCCCTAATCCTCAGTGCTGTGCAGTACGGACAGGCATCTCATCTGCTTGTAAGCGTCCTAAACTCACACGTCCTCAGTGGAAAAGGCAACAGTAGCAAGCAATTTGTACTTGTTTGATGTTTTTCTAATCAGGACATTAACCTGCCCAGGCCTGTAGAATCTGAAACAGAGTTCTCGGATGTTTTTCAAAAAAATTTTTTTTTAGCATTTTATGATTGATTTATTCATCAGACTCATGACCCATATAGACATAAAAAGATCAAAATATAATGATACACAACAACAATATATGAAAACTTTTATGGTGTGGCCTTATGGAAAACTTTGTTAAGATGTCCAACATTTGGACTGAAGTGCTTTGTGAGATTAAATTTCTCTGTTCTCTTCAGGACTTAATGACTGAATGTCTTGGTATTTGAACTTAAATAAACACGGTCCATCTTAGTCATCATGACAGAGTGTGCATAATATAAGGAAAATTCATCTGCTTTCAGCAAAAACTAACCATAAAGATATCATATGCTTTACTCCAGAATCTTAGTCAAACAGTGTGTGTCGTTGGTTTTTGTTCAAAAGTCATTTTAAGAGATGGTCCTGTAGATTCTTTGAGTCTTACTGCAGCTTTGCTTCAGCAGACTCAGTTT
>NW_006800279.1:584378-591455 GCF_000485575.1 Poecilia formosa
TTTAAGGCCTTAAACTTGGACGTAAAGATGCCCTGGGTCAAAGGTGGAGGGAGGGCCGAAAACGGGTCAGAAAAGTCCAGTCCTCAAGGGCAACCATCCTGCAACTTTTAGATGCAGATCTGCTCCAAAATGTCTGAATTCCCTCACTGGCATTCATTCAGCTCTGTAGTAACGAGCAGTTGATTTGATCCAGATGTGTTTGAGCAGAGATGCATCTAAAAGTTGCAGGATGGTTGCCCTTGAGGACTGGACTTTTCTGACCCGTTTTCGGCCCTCCCTCCACCTTTGACCCAGGCATCTTTAAGTCCAAGTTTAAGGCCTTAAATACCATGCAGAATAGTGCCACTTTCCTTATTTCTAATTCCATTGTTCCCTTGTTATTTTTACTGTAAAGTGATTTGGTCACCTTAGTTGGTTTTTATGAAGCGCTGCATGAATCAATTAATTTTCAATCAATAGATGCCCAAAGGTTCAGGTAAAGTTCTTATATAGTTCAGAAAACTAGACATGTTTATGTTTGTGTTGGTAGGATGAAATAGGCTTTTATGACATGTCTAGAGTCTGCTGGATGTTGTGGAGACTTGCTGACACAAAGCTGATGCGTTGTGCTGCAGTTCTTCAGCAATGCTCACCTCTCACTGCATGTCCAGCCTGATGGCTTAAATGAAATTTGCCTCTCTGTCATATTTATAACCCAGGGAAACGGAAAGTCATTAATTACCGACTAGAAGTTCTGAGACATTCCGATCGACTTACGAAAGCGTAAAGTATAACATTCCACATCCACTTTTTCCACCAGCTCATTGCTGCAGAGTCATTGACTTTGACACCAACTAGCATAAGTAGCTACAGTATTTTATAAGAATTGCAATATTTGTAATTAAATTTGACCTCATTTTATTTTATGATTGGACTATTAATTTTTTTTTCTTCTATTGTGTTTGTTTATCTTATAAAGTGCCTGGATATGATATTTGGTTTTAATTGATGCTGCATAAAAATTGATTGCAATTCAGATTTTTAAAGAGATTGTTAAAAAAAATGTAACTTTGTCAAAAACAATTTTATCTTAGTTTAATTTTTTCCCCCAGGTGAACATAGGATTTATTTGAATTTTCCATTGTGCTGCTACAACAAAAGATGAAACCATTTTAAGGTTTTTACCACACCTTTACCTGCCTTTCTAAGTAATATTTTTTTTTTTTTATTCCTTTATTTAACCAGGTAAACCCCATTGAGATCTAGATCTCATTTTCAAGGGGGACCTGGGCAGAAGTCTGCAGTACACAGCAACCTGGTTACAAAACAACACAGCAACATGGTTACAAAACAGGTTGCTGTTTTGTAACCAGCACTGTAGGTATTTTAGCCCATTGGTAACAATAACTCAAAATTCATTGCTTAATTTGGTAAATCTTTTAAAAGTATTGTGACATTTGACACTTGTTCAGAAGTAAGTTGAAACAAAACAAAACAAAATTTTATTTGCATTTAGAGAAAGATACAGTATGTAAGACTTCGCTTAACCAAATTTGAGTCCTGAAACATCCCCAGTAAACAATGAAACAGAGAAATAGCACACAGACAGTTAATTTCCAAAGTAGGTTTCACAAAAGTATGAAGCATAAGATAATAAACAAAAAACTTGCAAAGCCAAATGATATATACACATTTGAAAATACCTTTATGTCCAACAGCTATATTCAATAAATTAGAATATTGGTTCATATGCAGCTTGTTTCTCAGATTAAAAGTGAATTTTAAAAATAACAACCATACCTTTCTTTAATCCAACATTTCTATATTGAAAATATTTTTATTGGTCTGATGTCGTGTTATAATTTTAAATGTTATGTTTTCATTAGCTGGATGCTAATCAACAGAAATAAAGGCTCAAAAACATCAGTCTGTGTGGAAATATAATGTGTTTGATAAAAATGAAATACATAAAATTTTCAATATTCTAATTTATTGAACATGTCTATGCTTAGATTGACCCCTCATGATGCTTAATGCTAATCACCAACACACACATCTTAAAGATGGGCAAATATTGGATGTCTTATAACAAGGCAACATTACGCTTTCTAAATTTGCATTTACTGAATGTTCCTTTAAAAGTTCTTAAAGAACATTCAAATGGATCAGATTACATATCACACTGTATTATTTCATGACAAATTAATGGAAGGCCCTATAAATCATACAGGTACGTCACCATCTAGTTCCTGGTATTGTAGTCATTCCATATAGACAATGTAGAGGAACAAATAATTAGAAGCAACTTTAACCTTTACCCAATACTAACAGCTGCAGAAATATCACATTCTTGTTTCACCTTCAGGGAAAAGAAAACCTGCAAAGTTACCTGAAAGAGAGTCCAACTAAGAATAAAAGGAGAGAAGCTAAGATTCTTTTTAAGCACACTTTTCACACAGAGAAATGTTGACGTCAGGTTTCCTCCGGAGCAGAAGAGCTCATCATGTAGGAAGACCTCAGTTCTATTCAGAATCTCTGAAGTGACTGAGCACAAAGCCATCTGGCAGCTGGAGCTTCGTCTAGAGACAAAAGAGACAAATTTAAACAGGTGAACCGCAAGGAAGTGAACAGAGCGCACACCTTATATCTCACACGTCCTCCGATCATCATAATGCAATGTAATGTAATCATCAGTGACAGCTGTATATTTATTGCCCCTGACAAACAGGGACTCTTTTTTTGCATGGAACTATTCAACATGTTCATCCCTTCATCCTCTGCAATGGTCAACCATTTCACAGGGTCAGTGAGGATGTTGTAGCTGAGGATTACCAGTACAGAGATGGATCCAGAACAAAGTCAACACAACCAATGGG
Organism: Poecilia formosa; assembly: GCF_000485575.1. Taxonomy (NCBI): domain Eukaryota; kingdom Metazoa; phylum Chordata; class Actinopteri; order Cyprinodontiformes; family Poeciliidae; genus Poecilia; species Poecilia formosa. The sequence continues at coordinate 587,234 of NW_006800279.1, forward strand.
TACAGTCAATGCAAGTCCAACATATTGATGGAAATCCCTGTATTTCTCCATTTTTGACCCTTTTCTGTTGGTTGTTTTGACTCAACACATATTTGGTGTGGGCAACAACAGTTAATTTATTCCAAGTCATGTGATTACATAATGCTTTTTTAATTGTGGAGAACTTAAAGCTCTAGATATAAAACAAGCTCAGACTTCAGCCATTATTTTTTGTCAGAATTATATTTCATTAAGGTTTGATATGTTATCCTTTTACTTCAAAAGTGTGCAGATTGAAATGTTCACATGAAGATCCCCTTTTCTAACTATGTTTTTGAAGCATCTAAGTGTTGTATAGCTATGATTTTATATTTTAATCATAATTTGTGGTACAAGTACAATATCAAACTCTGTTGTAAGGATATCAAATAGATCTTGACTCTGAAAGATTTCTGTTGAAGCAGTCAACTCAATACAAGATGCTGCAAAACAAAGCCATGTCATCGTCCCTCCATCACCATGCCTGACTTTCAGCTGGAGGTGTTTATGGGTTAGTGTTAGGAACGTTTCCCCTCATCTCTATTTGGTCTCACTGGTCCAAAGAATATTGTTCCAGAAATTCTGCGCTTTTTAGGAGAAAGGACTTTCTTAACCCAACATTGCATTTCAGCATCAAACTCTCAGACTTCCTTTTACCCGAGTAAGCTTTAATCACTAGGGTCCTTTTCAGTTCTCCATGACAGATAATGGAGCTGTGGAAAATCTCTTCCTCCTCCTCTTTGCTTCACCAGCCTGGGACGCCTGTGGATTAAAAAGAGTCAGAGACATTTTTAAATTTTTAGGATTGGCTGATGCATTTGTGAACATATGTTTCATGCTATCTGAGCTTCTCTTTCACAGTCCCAGCTGATGAATCCTGGCATCCTGGAACATTCCCACGTCATCAAGGAAGATATTCTTAGAATCCTGGGTTGTTGTATTGCTTTGGTAGTTTGACTTCATTTTGTGTTACTTTCTCATTTTGGTTAGATCCGTCTTGTTCCTGTTTCCCTTTATTACAGTTCTTAGTGTTTCTAGTTATGTTTATTCCTTGTAGTTTTTCTTTTCACTCATTTTATTATGTCTCTTTAGTCAAGTTATCCTGTAGTGTTAGATTAATTTCCTGTTTCCCTGCCTGCTCTCCCTCACCCCCTGTGTCACATGCTCTCTCTCCCTCCTCAGTCTGCCTCCATTTCCCTCCACTCACACCTGCAATCAGCTAGTTCATCAGCCCATGTCTTTGGTTCTGCCTTCAACCTCCCCAGTATTTAAGTTGCTCACTCTCAGTCGCTTCTCGCCGGCTCATCTTGTCCTTACCCTGTGCTTCTCCTCAGCTACCTCATGGCTCCTGTCTTAAATTTGCATCTCAACCTCACAACTCCTGCCTGCTACATTTGAGTACTACTATAAGCTTCATGAGAGAAGTAATTCATGGAACAACCTGATCATTCAGTAGATTCGGGTAGTAAGCTAAACTCAATGTTGCTGAACTTGAACCTGACCAATTGGAGGAGCCATGCACAGCAAGGACCGTCACGCTGGAAAAGGTTAAAATCCACACTCAGACCACACAACCTTCTTCCGTTGCTCCAGAGTTCAATACTTATGCTCCTTTGCAAACTTTCTGATTAGTGGTTTTCTTGTGGATATACAGCTGTTCAGTTTCTATCCCTTTATCGAGTTCCCTTCACATTCTGAATGTGAAAATGCTTTAAGTTTCACAATTACATAGTTCTGAGTCTTCTGTTTTCTATAGCTTGATTACACCGAACAGCCATCTCCAATCATGATCATTCAGGGTTTTATTCTGACCACTTTTGTTCCTCAAAAACAATGGTTCCTGTTTCCCTCTACTTTTTAATACGTTGGACAGTTCTCAACCCAATTTTAGTAGTTCCTGAATCTCATATGTTTTTCTCTGCTTGATGCCAATGATCTGACTCATCTTAAACAGACTAACGTATTTTCATGACCACAGGATGTGTCTTTAGACATGGTTGTTTAAGAAACGAGAAGCTACTCATTGCATCAGTTGGAGTTGAATGATAATCACCCATGCAGTTAATGTTTCACAACTGGTGAAACATTTTGTATCAATATAGAAAATCCTGACCTTCTCTACATGTATCACAGTGTCTCTCAGTTCTGGTCCTCACGCCCCCTGCATTGCATGTTTTAGGTATTTCCCTTCTGCCACACACCTGGCTTGAATCTGTGTGTGATTAGCAGCCATCTGCAGTACTTGATGTCTGCACAAGAGGTCATGCAATCATTTGAAACAGCTGTTCTGGAATAGAAACGTATCTAAAACATGCAGTGTAGAGGGGCCAGAGGACTGGAATTGAGAAGCAGTGATGCAACGAGAATTTAAAAAGTCAGTCGTGCAGTAAATAACTCACAGTTGTACTCACAGAGTTTGCTGTCACGGTCAGAATTACTTTAACTTGTGCAAATAAAGTAGTGCTGCCTTTGCCAGCAGAGTCTTCTGCTTTGACCTGCAGAGTGTACTGAGGGTGTTTCTGTTGGATGAGACAGGAGTGAGGCCATCAGCGTAGCTGTAACAGTAGGCTGATCATTTCAGCTGGGAAGCAAGGATTTTAAGAAGTACCTCTCTATTCAGTCCGCCAGTACTAAGAGTGATGGCTCCAGAAACTGGGTCGATGGTAAACATGGAGGGTTCTGCTGGTTCCTGGCTTATAATGCTGTAGCGAATCTCTGAGTTGTCAGTATTTGGCTCATCAGCATCTGTGGCCTCCACTTTAATAACCTCAAAACCTGTGGAAAGAAAATCAAGAGGAGGCATTGTATTGCAATGCTCAAAGTTAGCAAATCAGAAATATATGTGTTCATAGTGTCCATAAGTCAATCAGATAATATTTTCTTCTTTTTTGTAAGAATCATGACAAAGATGTCATGATGCACTGTGGAAGCAGACATGCTTGAATTTACTTGTAAAATTATTAATCCCAATATTAGCATTGGTAGCTATAACCTGGTGCAGTACATCTCTCCTTTAGTGATTAATGCATGTTATACATTTTCCCATTTTAAATAAAAATTAATTCAGTCACTGGCTATGACGTTGCTATCTCAACAGATAACGGCAGAAGACATTTCACTTTGCAAACAGACTAAAAAGCTGCAACATGACTGCCCAGAGGCCCAAGACTATCAATGCTACTCAGCATGGCGCCTTGAATACCTTCTAGCGTGACACAAAAACACTGCACTAATTGACAGCCAGAAGCATTCAGGGCCTGGAATCTAAAGTCCAATAAATCCGCAAAGAACAATTCAGATCCACCACATTCAAATCACAAAACCAAGAAAACAGGAATGTTCTCTGTGGATCCCTGCTGGAGCACTGCCTTATAGAATCAGAGTTATTTTATTATCGTTGTGCTGTAACATCATGAGGGAGGAAAAACCTTTGTGTCCTTAAATACACAAAGATTTTTGTGCCTCATCTAGGTGTGGTGCTTAGATGAGGCACCACACCGACCCCACCCACTGCACCACAAGCAGAGTGACTACTGGCCCAACAACCATTACAGCAGAAGACCCGCAAAACATGCCATGCAAGGTTTTCAGAAAGTCCAAAAATTTGACACCCAAAAGTTTAAAAACAGTATACCTGTGGGTGAGGCTTCAGGCACTTCTCCCTCATAGGTGACTTTATTAAAAACAGGTATGTTGTCGTTCTGGTCGGTAACTTTGACCACAGCCTGTGTCTGTCCTACTGTCGTCCCTCCATCCTCTGCCACAGCATGTACCTGCAACTGCACAAACACCGATTAGAATGTAGCATCTCATTTTCAACATCAAGGTAAACACAATAAGAAATACTTCATGGCTGCACAACCCTACCAACCAATCAAACTTTATTTATAGAGCATTTTTCATACAGTCAGGTGTATTGCAGAGATTGGAAAAAAAGAAGTAAAGGCATGAAAACACTAGAGACACCATTTTTAATCACCTCATATTAGGGATTTTCATTTCACTCACATAAACTTGTGATGCAACAGATCTATTATCGCGATCATAGTGGCCGGTTTAGAAACAGCCGATTGTTAAGCACACTGTGACTTTAAATGACACTAAATCTTTAAGATCACATGGAGCGGTCAAAGTCAAGTCAGTGATTTTATATATACTGCTCAAAACAATAAAGGGAACATTTCACTTTAATTTTGTGTGTGGC
>NW_006800279.1:592089-612713 GCF_000485575.1 Poecilia formosa
TATATATATATATATAAATAATTATAATTGTTCCTCCTCAGTTGTTTTATTGAAGAATTGACAGGGCTGAACATTGACCATCAAACATACACTGACCTACTGGTAGACAGCAGGGAGTTGAAAAATGTTACATGACAGCAGTATAAAGGTACGGAATATCTTACTGTGTACTTGTCCTGGTTCTCTCTGTCCAGTCCCTGTGTTACATACAGAGCACCAGTGTTTTGGTCCATGGTAAAAAGACCAACAGTAGGCTGATCTGCTCCTGGTCCACTGATGCTGTAAAGGATCTTCTTTGTTTCCTCCTCATTAAAGCGGATCTGGTGCAAATCATACAGGGACCCAGATAAACTAACAACAATGCTAGTTAGGAGGCTATAATTATAAATATATTACAGAAGATTTGTTTAAAATCTCTAAGGCAGAGAAATGTGTGTTAATCTCTGCTCTTTATTGCAGGACACTTTCACCCTGTCACAATAGGATGGACACATGCCTTTGCATGTTTTTTTTTTTTAATATTTTAGATTTTTTGATTAAATAAATGTACAGGTATAGAGAGGTTACCTGAGCTAGCTGTAAAGGAAAGGGTCCAATTCCGTTCTCAGGAACTGTAATGTCAGGAATAACCCAGCCACTCTGTGGAGCACAAAGCCTTCAGTGATAGCCACAGTGTTCTATGTCTGTTCTCCAGTGCTTGCTGTGTCGTACTCACAGGAGAAGAACTATCAGTTATAGTTAGGATGACTTTGGCTCTTCCAATCAGCCCCTCGCCTCTCATGTCAGCAGCTACCACTGTGAGTGTGTACTGCGGGTGTTTCTGTGATGAAAGATGCAACTACTTATTTAGAATCTCCATTGGCACAAAAAGCTAACAGACTGCACAGCAATGCAGGATTGTCCAATTCTTACAACCAGCTTACAAATAGCTTCTTTCTAAACTGCATCAGAATGTAAAAAAAAACAACAACAAAAAAACAAAAAAACTTACGGTTCTAAGGGTTGTAATGCAAAAGGAAGTGTAATTAATCAATAGAAGAAGTCACTTAGTGGGAAGAGTGGTGACCAGTAGGTCAGATAGATGGAGCTAAACACAGGAGAATCCTGTAAGAAAACCTGTTGCATGTTATAAAAGGCTTGAGCCTGTGCCATCAAATTCCAACCTGGTGTGATACAGTCTACTAAATATTGACTCAGCTGAATATGTGACACAGTTGTCAGAGTTTTTATGAAAACATTTGAAAACCATCTGACATATGACTTCCACTTTACAATTATGCGCTATGTTGTGTTAGTACTGTCCCACAAAACCCAAATTAAAAACACAAGTTTGAGGTTGTGATGTGACAAAATCTGAAAACGTGTGTATGAATACTTGAGGCGCCTTTTACATCATCAGAAACATATTATGGATCTAATTGATTGATATTAATTCATTCATCTATCGATCATTAATTTTTACTAATTCTTAGTTTTATAAGCAGCAGGAATAAAGACAATAGCAGATCTACATCATATTGTACATCTCCCTCTTGTACATTATCACTGGCATTTTGGATTCCTTAAGGCAGCCTGCACAACAGAGGGCCAACTTTGTTGAACTTTGCTGCATGGTGAACCACTCATGTTTTTATAAAGGAAAGTGGTAGCTTACCAGAATTGTATGACATTACAAAAGTGGTTGTGTTGTTTTGTTAGACCTCACCTCTCTGTCCAGGCCCGTAGCATTGACTGTAATAAGCCCAGTATCCTTATTAATTGCAAACATGGAAGGATTTGGTTCTTCAGGTTCTTGTCTTATAATGCGATAGCAGACATCGGAGTTGTCAGAATTTTCCTCATCAGCATCCGTGGCCTGAACCGTCATCACCTCAAAGCCTGAAGGTAAGAGTCACAAAAAAGAAAATGAAACACAAAATCCTCTAAAGGTCCAGGTCACCACAAAATATGGGGAAGAAAAATACAAAATCTGAAATGAAGTGCAGAATATGTTCTGCAGCTGAATGTTGCAAACACACACAGTCTTCTGTGTCTGTTGTACCCGCTTTCCATGGTTATGAATGCGTTAACAAATTGCTAGGAACACAGTAAGCTTGACTGTAGCTGAAGGCAGACTTTTCATGGATTCCAGTCTATCAGACTGCTGGGGAAGATGCAGTCCATTTACCAGCTTCATGAGTAGCTGCAGCCATGACCAAATTGCTACTTGAGCCTGGCCATACCATGTTACCAGCAGTTTTGGTAGTTGTGCCAACCTTGGTAGAATCAGAAAGGCATATTTTTCCCAGTTCAGGTCTAACTCATTTGGATGTGCAACAGAAATCCAGATTGTCAGAGAAGGGTAATTTTCCAGTGTCAGCACATACATATGGCATCGGGTGAAATGGATCTGCAAGAGGATTTGCTGACATGACAAACAGAGATACAGATTTGGAAACTAATTTTTGATTTTGGAGATTGTAACTTCGCCACTGTGGACTGTATCATGTCGTACTTCAGGTCAAGTAATGTTTTGGAGGCTTACAAAGACAGCAAGGGAGCAGCCAGCGGAGGACTGCAGGGTCACATTCAGAGCCATGATGTGTGTCTAAATCTGCCTGCAGTGCTGTAACAATTAGCACTTATCACAGAAGGAGGGTTAATGAGCAATGTTTGTTTGTTTGTTTGTTTTTTTTCTATTTTGTCATTTACATGTTTTGCACAATTTCTGATTATTATATAGTTGCACATTTTCTTCACCAAAGGCCAGTGCTTAAATGTTTCTCATTGGGACTTCCTGATTTCCATATTTAGATGTAAATCTGGATTTTCATTTAATGGTGACATTTTTGACAAGATGCCCGGGATGTACCTCGCTTCTCACCCATTGACCGCTGGAAAAAGGCACCAGCACCCATGCTAACCCCACTAGAGATAAGCGTGTATTATAATGGATGAATGGATGGATTTTTGGCAAGAAGTCTATAAATATGAATATAGCTTGTTGAAATACTTTGGTATATTTGCACTTAAATGTTCTCAGACAGTGTTTTAATGAGACGGTGTGTTTCTGAAAGGCATGGTGCTGCAGTCATTTCCTGCATGTAGCAATAAGCTATGAAATTATTTGTGAATTCCAGCATCCAGAATGAGCTGAGACATTGCTGTGTTAGAGCCTGAGGTCACTGCAAACAGCCTCTTGATTTACCTGCATAGAGACGAGGTCATCAAAGCAAATTTTAAATTATTGCAATAAACGACAATATTGTTGTTTTGAGACCATTTTCAAGTAATATAATGGTAATGAAAGAACACATTCTCAAAGATTAATAAACTTTCAATTCTAATGAACATATAACCTTGGAACTCAGACATTTTTAATATACAACATAAATAAAATAACAGAAACAACAAATAAAACCAATTATGAAGCCCTTTTGATTTCCTTTCAGAAAAAAAGGGGGGGCTAGTTGAGACCAATGAACCAGACAGAAGATTTTTATCATCCAGTTTTTGGTAGAAAGAGAGAGAGAAAAGAGAAAACCAGTAAATTATGCAAAAGGAAATTATTGATCTCGTTTTAATTTATTATATGATTAATTGATTATTGATTGTTGTGACAGGCTTAACAGAGAAGTGCTCAATAAACATGTTCTTCAAGCTCATATCAGATTGACAGTATGTACCTTCAGCTGAGGACTGAGGCACTTCTCCCTTATAGGTGTCTCTGCTGAAAACTGGTTTGTTGTCATTCTGATCGATTACATTCACAATTATTTCAATGGTCTCCGATGCTTCAGCTTGTCCTTCTTCCACTGCAAGTGCTTCTAACTGCAGAGATACAATTATGTTTAGAACATCATAGCCCATTTCACCAGGAGACTGTCAGTAACATTCATGTTGGATGGTTTGAAATTATCACATAAAAACTGTTCTGCAAAGAAATGTATGGTTAGTATTTTTTGTTAACTTTTGTCAAAATAGACAGAAAGCTCCAAATTTCCTGCAATTTTTGTTGTGAAACTTTGATGAGGTACTCCCAAATTTCAGTTGGAAGTGGGGTTGGAGTGTGATGCTTCTTCAGCAGACAATGCAACTCGAGACTCTAGAGCAGTTACTGATAGCTACATATTTTTACCATTCCTTAGAAAGTCGTGTTGGTGAGGACTGTTTACTCAAATAGTGTGAAACTGCCTCACCTCATGAGGGACGTTGCTCAACATGGGAGTTAATGAAATGCTCCAGTTTGGTTTTTCTGCCTCATTTAATGCTTTCTATCCAACTTTCTGTCCAAAATATTTTAGCAGTGTTCCTGCAAGACAATCGTCTCCATCTGTGAAAGAACAGCCACCAGGCGTTCACTAATAAGCCCCACCTCCTGGACAGGCTCCAGAGTGGGGCCCTGGCAAGCCATGTCAGGGTGAAGGAACACTAATTCTACTGATAGTTCTCATTATAAGGCAGGTCTTAGGTGAGGGACCAGACAAACTTCACTTCGTCTGGTCCCTCACCTAAGACCTGCCTGCCTTGGATAACTCTACTAGGGGCCACCGAGTGGTGGTAATAATAAGTGAACAAAAATTGAAATAGACAGCAACACCACCTAGTTAAACTAGGAAAAAAAAAGGGTAATCGCAGGAGTGAGCAATGCTTTAAAAACAAGCTGGATGAAGGTGACAACAATTTATTACAAAAAATTCAATACAAATGCAGTGGGCAAAAGTAAAAGCAGCACAATCAAAAAAAAAAGCCTTCGGAAGAGATGGAAACAAAGTCTCAGCTAAAAAGGGGGCGTGGTCATCTAGCCGGTTCTCGATTCTAGGATATTTTGTGTGTAAATTATTATTATTTTTATTTATTTATTTATTTATTTATTTATTTTATAATTTTATAATTGTTTCTCCATATTAATATGTCCTCAATTGTTTTATTGATGAATTGACAGGGTTGAACACTGACCATCAAACATACACTGACCTACTGGTAGACAGCAGAGAAATCAAAAATGTTACATGACAGCAGTATAAAGGTACAGAATATCTTACTGTGTACTTGTCCTGGTTCTCTCTGTCCAGTTCTTGTGTGACTTCCAACCAACCAGAGTCGCTGTCTATAATGAAAAGGCCTACAGGTGGCTGATCAGCTCCTGGACCACGGAGCCTGTAAATGATTTTCGTCACTTTACTTCTGTCAGAGCGGACCTACAAAGCACCATCAGAACTATTAAACCACTGTTTCTTTGCACAGCTCTTTTAGTTCAGAAGTATTTACAGTCCATCTACCTCTCACCTGAGCAAGTTTTAGAGGAAATGGTCCTCTGCTATTCTCAGCAACACTGAGGGGAGGAATAACCCAGCTTCTCTTCCTTCTCCTCATCCCTTCTTCAGACTTTGAGGAAAACAGAATGGCATTTAAAGAAAACAGACTTAAAGATCTGCCACATCTTGCGGCAAACACTAAAGGACAAATACTTCCTCCAGAAGTCCAGTCTGCTCTGTTCCTTCATGTGGACACTTCACTGTTGTGTCTCCATGTCAGTGTGTTGTAAAAGTTATTTATACTACTCAACCACCTCCACTTCTTCTCCAGCAATGCAAATAGTGTTTGCATCGCTGGAGTGTCTTTTAGGTCAAACATTCTTTTGAAATCTACAACAATCTCCTCTGTCAGTCCAATTCCTTTCAATCTTGACTTTCAGATACTGTATTGATGGGACGCTGTGAAGAAAACCCACAAGTTGATGATATAATCAGTCTTGTTTGGTCAATTTACAGACTGGGTTTCATTGTTTTCTGAAATCATTCAAAGAACAGAATTGTCATAAAAGCACCACATAAAAGAAATGAGTGCCACAAACATGTTGTATGGGACTGTTATTGTGCTAAGAAAATTATGGTGTTGCAATGTGTAAAAATTCAGAAAGACGAACATATCTACATGAAAACAAGACAAATGGTCAGTAAAACACCTTGTCCAATGACAAAGCCACAGAAAAACCAACAAAATCTGAAATTAAATCCCAAGTAACAAGTTCTTTTAATTCAGTGGTGCCCAAAGTCGTTCCTCGAGGGCCGGCATCCTGCGTGTTTTAGATCCCTCCCTGGTGGAAGTAACAGCCTCCTCAACAAATCAATGCTCTTCTTAGGCCATTTAATGAGTTATCATTTGATCCAGGTGCGTTAAACCACGGAGAAACATGCAGGATGCCGGCCCTTGAGGACCGACTTTGAACACCACTGTTCTAATTGAACTTACTGGAAGAGGTAACAGATTTGGAAACATGTCCTCTGAAGAAGAATGATGAATCTTGGGATCTGCATCCCTCCTGCTCCTCCCTCCTCCTTGTGCAGCCTAATGAAATGCAAAATGGGAACATTGATGCTAATTAGTGCTTTACCACATTTTGGTCATTTAGACATGTTCCACTCTTTGTTTTCAAACTGTTCAACTTTTTGACATCTGGTTATCACTTTATCTCTCTACTCATAATGCCAACAATAAAACACTGATATGTTATGTCCTGTATGCATTTTGTAGAAAGTTTGTGGTTTGTACTTACAGGGAGCTCAGTGCCAGGAGTTACAGAGATGATTACTTTTGTTAATGCAATAAGTCCCTCCCCGCTCATATCTGCTGCTTCTACCTCCAGGGTATACTCAGGGTATTTCTGTCAGGATATTCAGGCTCATATATTAATTTATTTCAAATGAAATTACAGGAAAGAGTTCTTTTAAAAAAAATCGTAAAGATTTACAACATAAATCTTTACGATTTATAAATTTTACAAATTTTTGAGTTTGATTTATAAATCAAACTCAAAATCGAGTTTGATTTTAAACCGAGTTAAAATCAAACTCGATTTAATCAAATTCGAATTAGAGAGCTCTCAGCAATTGCATGCAGTTACATGTAGTAGCTTAATAATAATGTCATGCTGTCACATCTATCAAATGTTTTCTTTAGAAACCAATTTGTCACAATAAATTACAAAAGGCGTAAACAGTTCATGTTTGTTCAATATGTCCACAAATTATTTAAGACTCTCTATTTATGATAAAATAAACATTTGTAAAAGCCCACCTGTCTGTCCAGTCCAGCAGCACTGACTCTGATGGCTCCAGTAGTTGGGTTTATGACAAACATGGATGGACTTGGTTGCTGAGGTTCCTGGCTCACAATGCGATAACGGATATCTGAGTTGACACTGTTTGGCTCATCAGCATCTGTAGCCGTAACCTTCATCACCTCAAAACCTGAAGATAAGAATCACATAAAAAGAAATGAAATGCATTTCTCAGAAGATGGTTGCAGTTTTTAACTTCTAATAGGACTGAAAGAACTCTACTCTCTTTTTAATGATGTCACAAAACCTTTCATTCATTATTCAAATGCAGAGAGGTAACTGATTCAGGAAGAAACATCAAATGTTTCTTTGTCCAACGTCTCTCTCCAGCTCATTCTGGAGGAGCTGAGCTTTTTCTCAGATTAGACAGAAGCTACAGTCCGTCAAATGACATTTGACTGCTTCAGAGCAGATAAATCCTGAGTCTGTCTAATCTTCTCCCACTCTGTCCTGCCACGCCTCATGAACAAGACAGCAAGATTCTGTGACTGCTTCAGCAGAGACTTATGCCTAGTCTGGGAAGAGAGAACCAATGGTGGTCTTGCACATAAAGTTAAAGATCTAACTTTGTTGGCTGGGCAAATAATAAAACTGACAACTTTTGTTTATTGATTTGTGACCAAAATGCACCTATAGCCCGTTTAGTAAAATTATTAATCTTTTTATGTCTGGTAAAATTTGAAGCACAAAATAAGAATATTCTAAGAGACTGTTTCTTATTTCCAATGCCCATCCCATCTGATATCTTCAGATTCTGAGTCCAGTCACTAAAAAACCCACATGAGCCCTCTTTATTCTAAACAAAGTAAAAAAAAAATAATTTAATTTCTATTACAGCTTTAATAGGAAGTGTAATAGAGGGTGGTTTATTTGATGTGAATGTTTCTTTATTTGCGTCACTCAGGTCAGATGTTTTATGGGACTGAAGTTACATGGAACAACAATACCTATTGATGAAGACTCGGCCACATTTCCCAAGAAGGTGAAAATAGGTCTGTTGTCATTCTGATCAATTACATTTATAACAATCTCCATAGGCTCCTCAGCAGAGGCTGAACCATCCGTCGCAGCATGTACCAGTAACTGCAAACACACCAACATTAGTCCGTTTGTTCATTTAAATAAAAATACAAATTCTTCCATTGTGTAAAAAAGAGGAAAAAAGTGTTAAGTCCTACATCCCAATATCACATCCTAGGATTCAGTACAACATGAACTTACATTTGTTAAGAGTATGAATTTTAGCAAGTTTGGATTGTTCATTTATATCTTTTTTTTTTTTTTTTTTTTTGCAGAATGAGATCATCAGACATCGATGAAGAACTCTTAATTCCATTGTTTAAATTTTGGTAAATGCTAAGTGTGAATCTGACAGTATAAAAGAACCATGTGAGGACGAAGTTTCTCCCATTTTGCTTCTTGTCTTGTGGTCGCCAAATGATGTGAATGCTTACCTGATATCTGTCTTTTCTCTCTCTGTCCAGTGCTTGTGTTATATACAGAGCACCAGTGGTGCTGTCTATGGTGAAAAGATTTATAGGAGGCTGATCTGCTCCTGGACCAGTGATGCTGTAATGGATCTTTTTAGATTTATCAGCATCAGAACGAATCTGGACAAAACAAACCCAGACTGTTAAAACCACAGACACAATTATGTTTACAATATTTAAAGACACCCTCCATAAATGTCCAAACCATTACAGCCTTTCTCGTCTCTAGCCTGAGCTGATGGAGATTTCTCGTCCTCTACATTTAGCTCCCTAAAAATAAAAATCTCATAGTCAGCTCTTCCACCTTCAGCTCCACTTTCCTTTTGTTAATGCCACCATCTCCAAATTATGTCCCAGTTTTCACTGCCATTTTGTACACACATCGTTTTGCTCTTACACAAATTGCACCAATACTGATCCTCCACCCTCTGCTCCCTACATGCCCTTCTTCTCCTCTCTTCTGCAGTTCCTTCTGCTTTGGATAACTGACCCCAGGTTAGGGTACTCAAACTCATTCATCTTCAATACATCTACTCCTCACAGCCTTACTGTTCCAACTGTTTCCTTTTGTTTTCTTCTCATACTTCCTGCCTTTATGCTTCTGATGTTTATTCCTCTCCTGTAAGTTATTTTCTGGTCTCACATCAGAATCTAATAAGTCAGCCATGAACATTTACTTCTCTCACCTGTACAACAAGCATAGGGAAAGGTCCTCTGGAATTCTCTGCAATATTTATGGGAGGAACAACCCATTCTCTCTTTTTCCTCCTCAGTCCTTCACTGGATGATGGGAAATGCAGGACTGGAACCTGTAGATGAGTTGCATTCAGAAAAATCACACAAATATTTTATCTGTTGCAGACCAAACTGTATAGTATTGTTACAATTCTTGTATGTTTGGGATTTGGCTTTCATTGATGATTGTGTGTTTACTATTTTCTTGTTGCTCCTTATTGTTCATTTATATTATATTAAGGTCTTATTATTAACAGGTCTTGCCATATTAGTTAGTTTTTTTTGTATTTAGTTTCTTAGTCTATTCTTATGTTGTTTTATTTTTGTGCACTTGGGTTAGGGTTAGGACCTCTTTGATCGGTGTTAGTCTTTTTCCCTTTGTAGTTTGTGGTTACACTGAGTTCAGCTCCCCTTGTGGGAGTTGGTCTGCTCCTTTAGTTTGCCTGCATTTATTTTTGCCACAGCTGTTCTAGATCTCAACTAATTACTTCATCTGCTTCCTACCACACCTATTAATCACCTATCAATCAATTTTTCAGTCATTGTACTGAGCTGGTAGTGAACATCCGATACCAGCTCAGTAAAATACTATTAACAAATTATGAGTCCTCAGCCAATATCTGATCTCTGCATTCTGACTGTTACACCAAGAAAGGAATGACATCTTTTGTACACATAAATAATTTAAAATCACTTAGACGTTTCTTTATGTCTAAGTCAAAAAACAAAAGAATTATTTTTTATTAAAAACAGAATTTTGCTTTTAAACAATTTTGTAAAGAATAACAGAATAAAAAATAGCTAGCAGTTTGTGAATCAAAATCAGCATCAATCAGACCAAACTTTAGAAACATGGAACATTATTCTAAGGAGCATAATAATAATTTTCATATCAAAAGGTGCTAATGCATGTTTCATTTTAGCATTTTTTATTTAACTTTCATTTTACAAGGATAAAAATGCATTGGGTTTAAAAACCTCTTTTTCAAGGGAGTCCTGGCCAATAAACAGCTACAAATACAACACAAGAAATTACACAGTGAAAAGAAAATGTCAAGCTAATATAAACAGCTCAAGAAACTCCTGAGTATGTCAGTCATTTAGTTTTATATACCTGCTGCGCCTCCCAGAAGGCTGGAGAGGAAACAGGTGGCTGTAGGAATGTAAACTGACAGTTTAGTTCCTTTAAACTTGCCTCTAAGTTATCTGTGTTGCCCTGAAGGGAAAAATCACTCTGGAGGCTGCGGGCTGCGTCATGATCCCCTTGGTACTGAACCACAGCAGAGAGAGTCCGTTTCTTGATTTGTGTATCAATGGAGTGGATGAAGAAGTGTCGTTTTTCCTCCTGAAGAACCAACAGACTCGAAACCTGAAGACCAAAAGAAAGCGTTGCCATAAATTAGCAACTAGACTGTTTTTATATTCTGTGTATAGCAACCAAACTGAAGAGACATTACAGTAGCTGCATTCTATGAAATCTATGAAAGGTTAATTTTCAGTTTTAATAATTAACACTCCTGCACAGCAAATTTGGAAGTGTTCCATCAACTCCTACAGAGTTAAATTCAACACTTTGAAAGTGTCTATAATTGGTCCACTCTGGTTGGTGTAGAAGTTACACTTTTGAAAGTGTTATTTGTGATAGAGTTGAATCAACACTCACAGTAGTTGAAATCAAATACACTTCAGTGTTAATCTACCCTATAACTAGTGTATATTGTCAAAAGTTAACACTATGAACATGTTAATGTAACACAGAACGGTGTAAAGTATACATCAACATAGAAATCTGAGTTTTGAAATACTATTGGCAGAGTGTGCTGTGGTGGTGCAGGGGTTAAGCATAGCCCATATATGAAGGCTCTAGTTTTCAATGTGGCTTTCATGGGTTCGCTTCCCAGTCTTGCCCTTCTCTCATTACCCACTTTTTTTTGTGAATTTGCTACCAAATAAAAGCCACTAGAGCAATTAAAACCTTTCCTCCCCCCCAGAAACTTCTGGCCATCAATAATCTTCAAATTCATTTTAAGACATTAGATGCTACAAAAACACCAGCACCATTCGCAGAATATAATTTACTTTTATTTCAAAACATGAAACAGCACTGACAGCAATATACAACAAAGGTTATACATTCATGGTACTTTGCACTGAAGGTGAAGTGTGCTTTGAAAGTTCATTGGAAGCGGCCATGGATGGTCTTGTGATCACTGATGGTGAAGTCTCTTTGTTACTGCTCTTGTATTCGCCAACATGAAGGAGGAAGACTTCCAGCCTGGAAGGAAAAACAATACAGCAGAAACATTAGGATAATAAATAAATATTTTAAAAAGAAGTGTGAGCAAAACTAATCAGACACACCTGTGTGTGCCACCATCATATTCATTCAAATTACTCTGCCCACCTGATTTACAAGATAAAGCATAAATGAGTCAGAAATATTTACTAAAAAAATTAGTCTGCTTATAGAAAAATTTTGGACAGCATTAAAAGTTGTGCCAACCTGTCTGAAGAAATGTGTTGGAGTCATCATAACAGGCTTCAGTCACCAACATGACACACTAACAAAGAGAAAACATTTTGTTAGTTTTTAGGTGTGCCACAGGTACAAAACACCAGAGTCAAATGGCTCAATTGCCTCCTCACTGTGTATATACTCCGGAGTCCTACTAATCACCTAATTATTGTATTCAGGTGTGGTGCAGCAGTGGCACATCTAAATGTTGCAGGACAGTGGTCCTCCGGGACTGGAGTTTGACACCTGTGGCTTAGATCAAGCCAATGGTCCAGCACAGCCACTCCCCCATTTTGCAGTCTACAGCCAAAAACTTAAAGAAAACGACCTCCGCAGCTAAATAATGCCAATTCAAATGGCATCCAGATTTTCCTGACAGTTTCAATGTTTGGTTACGACAATAATATCACGGTATATCCAATATCACGGTATTGGATATACCGTGATATCCAAACAAATAAATGTACGTTAAGCGAACTGTGTATATGAATCGATACTCTTGTGTAAACGGAAAAATAATGCCTCCACAAAAAATAGTCAAAAACATGATCATTTGAACATGGAACTTACCTTGTTATAATAAGCTCCAGACAAGACGTCATATTGCTGCCTCCGCTCCTCAGGCAAACATGTGACCCAGTGGCGGAACAAGACGGCGTCGGCCGGGGGGGCGGGGCTAATGACCGAGTCCAAATAATAAAGCTCATGATAATTTAACCTTACAACATGGCCATGCACGCAACAGCGGAGCTAACAAGTTTCATCACCAGAGATTGCGACTAAGTCATTTTGAAATCCATCTGACATGAAGTACAACAAACCAAGAGAAGAACAGAAACATCAGGCTACTGGTCACTAATGTTGAATCAACACAAATTTAAAACAGTCCGTAGAAATGCTCTAGCTAGTTTGCCATTTGTTGCCAAGTGACTGATGACGTTAGTGACAAGCTTAACCCAGAATGCACCTGGAGAAAATAAGGGCGATTCATTTGTAGTTTTGTGTGTCATAAAGTTAAATATAAGAGTGAAAATAAAGCCAGTCATGTGGCACAACATTTTATTCAATATTTTACACTCACTATGTCACTAAAATCAGTCAGTCTGGTAAGGTTTTTAGCAACCATGAGTCAACAATGGGGCACCCTACTATAAAAACTACTGGGGTTCCTTTCCACTTGTTATTAGATGTTATATAGAAAGTTTAGATCCCTGACAGCATGTTCTACCTTCTATGTGTGCTCTCTGTAGGTCTAGACTGGGGGTCCTCCTGCAACCCCCATCTTATCTATTGCTCCTTCTCTGATGTGATGTCACAAATATGTTACAGTTGTGGCAGGAACTGTCTCATGTTGATTTCTAAATCAACACCAGATGAGTGTTGAGTTAGACTGTTGGAGTTAATTTAGAAATCAACACTGGACTGGATTGCTTTTTGTTTAACTCTTTGGAACTCTTTAGTGAGTTTAGTAACACTCACTAAAACTCATGTTGTTGAATTAACACTTGTACTTTTAAATACACTGGAAATCTGACACTTCCGAATTTGCTGTGTGTTGGTGATTAATCCAAAACAGAGAAATGATTTCATATGCAACTGCAAATCTACAACAGAAAGACTGAAAAAATCAAGGTTTTGACTCAAATTTCATCTTAAAGTGCCTGAAGTTTTCTGACTGTACCTCAGGAGAGCGCTGTGGACAAATACAGATAGAACAACATTTAAAGAGGGACTAAGCTAAACTTGATCGAAATTTGCAGTGAGCTTTTGCAGTGAGCTTTGAGTACTAATGATTGTTGAAGCAAAACATCACATGCTGTTTGAGGAGGAAATCATTAATACCATGAAGGAAAATTAACCCCTTTCTTCTAATTTTTCTAATTGTTGAAACTCTGCTTACCATTACTGTCCCATCATCCTCAACGAAGAAACCATGATCGTAAGTGAAGAACATCACCAACCTGGCACCTGGGCAGTCGGTGAAGTTCACTGAGGCAGAAGCAAAAATATTTGCTCTTCACTTCAAAGGTTTGGAATTTCAGAACCAAATAGACTTTCATAGAAGTTGTGTTAGTAAATGGACTGAAACCATGTTTGCTTGTCATCTCATTTTAACTGCTCAAAACACTGTGCATTAGAGATAGATTGATCTAGCCATGCTTTTAATGCCTTTGCTCTCATACACTCAACACATAGATGATTAGACAGATGTTAGTGTTCAGTGTCAGGTTAAGCATTTAACATGGACCCAAAAGGCCAAGAACCTCAGGGGAAGAATGTAAGCAGGCAACTGAAGGGAGTAGATTTGAAAACACAGAAAGTCAAAACTGGGACCCATCTGTGAGCTGCTTGGGGGTCATCTGGTGGGTGAGACATCAGGAGGTGCTGGTTTAGCTGCTGTATACAGCTTAGAGAAGGGGTACTCAGATCCAGTGCTAAAGATCTACCACCCTGCAACTTTTAGATCCATTTGCAACTGCAAAACTGTGTTTTTTTGACACCCAACAATGTTTGGAGCACATTTGTAATGGAAATGCAGCAAGTATTTTCTGCAGTGACCATGGTCTGGCTATATTCTTTTGTCAGGTGGTGTGGTTGAGGACGATCCAAATGAAAAGAGGACATTGGGAGGAATTGTTGTTGTGGAATGAAATCATCATCAAATTAAAGGAAGTTATACGCTCTGGGTCAACATCGTAAGGTTTATTGCTTGTTTCATAATTGGTCACTGAATTATGTATTTTGTCATGTAAAGCACCTGGACTGCCTTGTTGCTGAAATATGCTATACAAATAAACTTGACTACGGAAAAAAACAAGAACATACATGGGTAACAGAAGCAAAAGAATCCATTAATAAACAATGTAAACAATGAAGTTAGGCTGAGTCAAATTTTGATGTAGGCTAGAAACCAGGTTAGTCCCAAAATTCTTAGGACTATATACAGCTCAGAGATATTTAGGAAGGAACTGAGAAGGCGACTAGTAATACTAAAATATGCAAAGGGGGAACTCAGTAGGACACACAACATCTTACAAAACAAAAACTAAAGAATAACACTAGCGAAACAGTTTAAAAAATGCAAAGAAAACAGAAAGAATAAAGAAATTAAGAAACACAATGGCATCCCCAAAGTATCCCATAATCTAAAGAAACACCTACAGATCATGACAGAACAGTATCTGTCCAAAAGGGGACATTAACAAATAATGCAGGATCTAAAATTAATCTCAAATCTTTCCAATCAGAACATAACTGCTATTCTCCCCGAATCAAAACTGGCCCACAGTGAGAGTACACAGTTCACAGTTGATCTCACCTTTTCCCAGGATTGTGCCTGGCCTCAGGAGCTTTTTAGTCACCTTAAAAATAACTGATTCTTGGTCAAATCCTGGTTCACATATTTGGTTTTCTGTGTGCCCTGCTGGAGAAGCCTGGGAAAGAAAAAAAGTGCAAATGGGAGACAGTCATTGAAAACTGTTAATTTCGCATGAACATGTCCGCTTTGAATCAAAGGTAGTTAATGTTTAGACTGCCAAGACTTTGCAGTCGGTGCTTTTTTGTATTCATTGTGTATTCATGTGCTGTTTTAGAGTTTCCACAGTTTCTGCAACATTTTAACTACAAAATGTTAGTTTTGCCTCAGGCTCAGACCAGATAACTCCAATTTGTTCAGAAGAGCAAATGTTACCTGACTTTTTGGAAAAAAGACAGTTTGAAAATGTTGATAAATATCTTCTATAGGACATTTATTTTAACTTTTAAAAAATAATTTTATAATTTTTCTATGGGTTTAAATAAAAGAAAAAAAACTTTTGCCAAAAGAAGATGGATATATTTTTTTCTGTGGGATTTTGATATGTGTGGAAAAACATGTTTAAAAATGTCCACAGTTTCTGCCTAATGACAAGAAAAATAGATTTAAATGCAAAGTGTCATTATTTTATGGAGATTTAGTGGAATTATTCCAAACTGAAAAACTAAAACTGCCTTTTTTTAACTATATTTGAAAACATTACAATTTTTGCTAACATTGGTAAGAGCCATTGTGCAAGATCCAAAAGAGTGTAAACAGTAGGCTGCTGGTTTAGGCAAACATGTCTCAAAGAACTCAAAAGATGAGCCAAAACTAAATGAGAGGAACCTCAGACTAATACATGCTCTAACTTTATTTCTATGAGTGTATTTTTTCAGAAGTATTTGTGAGCCAGAACCAAAAAAAACCCACAATTCACAGTTTTAGGTATTACTTTTGAGGAAACAGATCCTGAATCTGTCATAGATTATCCAGATCATGTTTATAATAGAAAACACAAAAGCAGATTGCAGAAGAAAATCTTACCTGAACATTCAAGAATAAAGCACACCAAACTGTGAACCAAATGGTCCCCATCTCTCCTCTGTGTGAAACGCTTTGTAATCTAATGCAGTATGTGTGGTTGCAGTTTAAAAGGAATAACAATTGGTGCCTCCCTTCTTATCTCTGAGTGAAACCAATCTGGGGAAGCTGCTGCAGGAATATTAAGTGTGTGACCTCAGCATATATGTGTGCAGGATCTAGGTTCCTTATTTGGTCATACAGACTGAAGACAGGCAGAGACAGAAACTCAGAGCTTCTGTTACTTGCTGTTAAATAAAGGCCAGATCATCTCAGACTGGTTTCTTGGACACGACAATAACTTCCCTGTACTCGAATGGCCTCCACAGTCACCAATTCTCAATCCAATAGAGCACCTTGGGGATGTGGTGGAACAGGAGATTCACATCATGGATGTGCAGCTGACAAATCTGCAGCAACTGCATGATGCTATCATGTCAATATGAACCAGATTCTCTGAGAAATGTTTCCAGTACCTTGTTGAAGCTCTGCCATGAAGGATTAAGGCAGTTCTGGAGGCAAAAGGGGGTCCAACAAGGTACTAGCAAGGTGTACCCTTACAAAAAAATCCCATGAAAATCACATGTTTTCACATGTGATCACATGTCAATCACATGTGATTTTACCATGAAACATTCCAAAATCACATGTATATGTGTGCTTTCACATGTGATTCACATCATTCACACATCATTTACATGTCAAAATTCGATCACATGTGACTTTCACATGACATTCATGAGATTTTTTTGTAAGGGTACCTAATAAAGTGGCCAGTGAGTGCATCTTTCATATCAGAAGTTGTTAAACTGAACAGGTTAAGTAGCACACAGAGCACAATACTATTGATTTTGACTTGTTTTTTTTGTTTTTTTTATTTGTTTGCTTGTCCATGCATGTCTAGAATAAACCGTGCAGCTCTGTGCTCATGCACTTTCACACCTGCAGAGTTCTTCACACCTTGAGGGGCCTGAGGAGTGTTCCCATAGGAGTTTCCCTATGCGACCGGGTTTCAAAGAGTGCCGTGTCAAAATTCTAATTACTGGAGATGTGTAAAGAGAGACAAGAGGCTGGATCACAGCCAAAATGTTACAGTTTCACTGAAAAACAGCTCTCTGTTAGCAAGGCGTAAGTGATAAATAACTTCAAGTTGTTTCCAAAGAGATTGCACAAGTCAAATTATCTCAAATCATAACTGGCCAAAACAGATCTAATCTGAAATAATAGCATCAAAGTGTTTTTGTGTTGAACGAGTCTTGTCATGACTGACATGTCATGGAATGTGTTTTTCTCTGTGGTTTTATATAAAGAGGCTAATCAGAACAGATGTTAGGATAACAACATAAACACCATTCATACCTACATTAATAAAGGCTAATGTTTAGGTTGACTGGTGGATCACATTCTTCTCTGTCAAAACTCCAAATTTGAAAAATATGCAATGAAAAAACCTTAATAATGAAATAAACTACAAGTTTTCCATTTGCTTTGCGTTCATACATTTCTGTGGCTGAAATGTTTGGATGTGAGTTAAATAGAAATAAATTGTTATGTAACAGTGAAGTGTTTACATCAAGTCATCATTGACATGAATATTCTATTTACAGAAGTATAGGGATGCAAGGACTGAGGCCTTTCTGCATGAACAAGCATACAGAGGTACATTCCACATACACATGTGTGCGTGTCTGTATTTCAAACAAAGGCACACACAGATCCAGATTCTGGATCTGTGTGTGCCCTTCTCCACAATCTTCCTCAGGATCCGGTCACCTCTTCTCGTTGTGTAGCGTTTTCTGCCACACTTTTTCCTTCCTACTGACTTCCCACTGAGGTGCCCTGATATAACACTCTGCAAACAGCCGATTCGTTCAGAAATTTCTTTCTGTTTCTCACCCTCTTGCTTGAGGATGTCAGTGATGGCCTTCTGGACAGCAGTCAGGTCAGCAGTCTGACCCATGACTGCGGTTTTGAGTAATGAACCAGGTTGGGAGTTTTTAAAGGCCTCAGGAATCTTTTTCAGGTGTTTAGAGTTACTTTGTTGATTCAGATGATTATTTTTATTGCTCGTTCAGAGAACCTTTTCATAATATTCTAATTTTTGAGACAGGGATTTTGGGTTTTCATGAGCTGTTTGCCAAAATCATCAAAATTAAAACAATAAAAGACCTGAAATATTTCAGTTGGTGTGCAATGAATCTAAAATATATGACAATTTAATTTTTATCATGACATTATGGAAAATAATGAACTTTATCACAATATTCTAATTTTATGACCAGCACCTGTATTACTGGTGGCAGCGCTTCTGCTATTATTGCAGATTGGTTTCTTATATAACAGCTCAAAATATGATTGATGTTCACACACTGTCAGTTCATTTTGTGCTGTCAGGTTATGTCTGCAAAGAACATTTCTGTTAGACCTTTAGGCATTTAATTTCAGGATGAGTTCCAAAATGCTTCTCATGTTCAACCGAATGCACATAAATCCACTCACCAGCCACTTTATTAGGCATACTGCTTGTAAGTGTCAAACAGTGTTCTTTAATGCTAAAGAAGGCAGCCAAACAGATGTTACATTTAGATGTCAATGCATTTAGGCATCTTAACGTGATGAAGATGGCATGCTTATGTGTGGAGCCCATTATATCATCTCTGTGATGGGCTCCCCACATCAGGGAGATGGGCTCCACATCTCCTCAGAGATGTAGAGTCCTGCACTGTAGGCTATGTGAGGTTGGATAATTCCAGGCAAGCTCACACACTGGTCGTCCAGTTCTCAGCAGCCAAATGTGTTATCCTGTCAACAATGTCAAATTTGTTGTGGAAAAAATAACTTTAACAAGTCTGGATGAGAAGCAATAAGACACTTATTAAAACCTTGCAAGGTGAGAACAGGAATACAGTCAAGGGAGTCTGTCAAGTCTGCTCTGACTAACAGTGGATTCTAGCTTCCTTTTATAGGTTCTGGTCAGAGAAGAGAGACTTGACTGGACTATAAGTGTGAATCCTTGACTCTTATATACCAAGGTTTCTGTGGAGCCCAACATAGATGGTTTTGCCATTTGTCTGTTGCTAATGAAAGAGGGTTGTTCTTTAATGCTAAAGAAGGCAGATAATTTCTGGGTTGGGGAAGTAACAGTCGACAGGAACAAGAATCTTTCCCTTAACACTGTAGAGGTTTATGTGAGAGCAGCTTGACCAACTGTATAAGGCTATGCAGATAACATAAAACAAAAAATTTTATAATGTGCAGGAGCACATTATAAAAATTTTCCATAACATGTCCTGTGAGAAAATTTTTATTTTGTGGATAACATGAAATATAGCAGGAAACTCGCCTTCTTTCTCTGTCAAACAAGTTCAAACAAGATCCAGAAAAAAAAAGGTTTCCACACATTTTCGCTAATTTTCCTCACCACCCATCTGTTTATCTGATACTGTTGGCTGTGGGGGATATTCCAGAACACCAGCTTGTTCAATCTTGTTGTTGAAAAAATTCAGGTTTATCTTCGATTTTTAATCCTAATTAGAAGAACATGCTCAGTGAGTGGCAAAATGAACTCAGCAGATGGAAGAGTACAACTTCAAAGCGGTAGAGTTGTTTTTTGCCTCTTGGAGAAATCTACACCTTTTAACAATAAAGCTGGATTTGTTCAGTAAATTACTAAAATGAAAGAAAGGTTTACTTATTGCTCTGTAATTAAAAAATATTGGCTGAATGATTTGTTAAAAATTTGAAGAAGTTGCTCTGCCTTTGAAATCGCAGAGCAACTTGGACAACAAACAACCTTAACCAACAAATTATCACCAACACTAATATGTAATAAATCTGCCTTTATTGTTAAAAGGTGTAGATTTCTCCAAGAGGCAAAAATAACTCTACAGCTTTAAAGTTGTACTCTTCCACCTACTGTGTTTATGTTGCCACTCACTGAGCATGTTCTTCTGATTAGGACTGAAAACCGAAGATAAACCTGAATGTTTTCAACAACAAGATTGAACAAGCTGATGTTCTGCAATATGCCCCACAGCCAACATTATCCATCAGATAAACATGGGTGGTGAGGAAAATTAGCAAAAGTGGGTGGAAACTTTTTTTTTCCTGGATCTCGTTTAAACTTGTTTGACAGAGAAAGAAGGCAAGCTTCCTGCTATATTTAATGTTATCCACAAAATTAAAATTTTCTCACAGGACATATAATGTGCTCCTCACCCCTCTTCTGTTTTAGGTTATCTGCATAGTCTTATCATACAATTGGTTAAGCTGCTCTCACATAGACCTCTGTTAAGGGAGAGATCCTTGATCCTGGAGACTGTTACGTCCCCAACCCAGAAATTATCTGCTCCACAGAATCTTTGGTACATAAGAGTCAAGGATTCACACTTATAGTCCAGTCAA
>NW_006800279.1:613063-631080 GCF_000485575.1 Poecilia formosa
TGAATGGATGGATGGATGGATGGATGGATGGATGGATGGATGGATGGATGGATGGATGGATGGATGGATGGATGGATGGATGGATGGATGGATGGATTGATGGATTGATGGATTGATGGATTGATTGATTGATTGATTGGTGTTGCTGACAGGATTCCACATTTGGCCACCGGGAACTGAACAACCAGTGTGTGAGCTTGTCTGGAATTATCCAGTCTTCAATTTCACATAGCCTACAGAGATGGGCCCTACATCTCTTAAGATATATAAGACAGGGCGCCCCATTAGTTATCGGGAGTAAGTAACTTGTTTGAGATAACAGGGCCCTCCTAGAAGTTACTAGGAGTAGAGTGGCTGGATAAACTGCAGGGTTTCCCCCAGAAAACTTGCTACGGTAAGTCAGGGTGGTCCACTGGCGGTCCTCCATGTTTTTGTTGTAAAAGACATTAAGTAGACAGGAAAAGTAAAAATATTACTGGGTAATTATATGCTATGGGAAAACATCGCCAGTGAAATGCTATCTAAACCCACAACTAGTCTTACAAACAACAAATCAAAAAATACAATTAAAATGAATATAAATTATTTGCACTTCAGTTTAATCCAAATTAAGTCAGTGGCTCTATAAGGCGCTTCAGGGGCCTCAGAAATGCTAATATTTTAACACAGACCACAGATATATAAATGTAACATTTATTTATTAACCTGTCATTCACAGGTTGTCATGAGAGGACCCAAATTTGGGTCCTCTCATGAATGACAGGTTAAGAATGTCAATGCTGCTAAATTTGATTCAATTGTTTCAGCATACATAAATCTAAATATTTTAAATTGTTTAACATTTAAGATTTTAAGGAACTGGCAAGTTTACTTTGTAAAAGTTCAAAGAATATTCATAATTAGATTGTTTTATTACCATAGCAAAAATCTGATGCTATGGTAGAACAGAAAATGTTTTTTGCCTCTGCTCTCTTCTCTTGCTCCTCTGTCCTGGCTTCTGCCGCTATCACCTGTTAAAGACCCTACTAATCATCTTCTGCCCCTGTACCATTTATTATAAATTGATAAAAAGGTTTCAAGCTCTTTGATGCACATCACAGAGCTAGCCACCTGATCTTAAAGCCAGTTTGTCATCTTTTTCATATGTACATCTAAGCATGAACCTGCAACACTTAGACCAAAGTATGATTCAAAAATGACTTTCCAGCCTCCACGATTTAATATGAAAGCAAAAAAAAAAAAAAAGTAATTCTAACTTTTAACTCTTCAGCTAATAAAAACTGTGCATTAATCCCTCATTAGCTTGGACTCATCTTTCTTTATGTAAGTGTGAGTGTCGATAAGCATTCATATTGTTGCATCTGCATCCATAGATTTCAACCCGTATGTTTTACAGTGTATTATTGCTTTCTGATCACATTCCAATTTTTGCCAGTAAATGAAATGTGATATAATTCAGTATTTGGTGATGAAATAGCTCGGGCGTAGTGAGAATCGGGGACAAGGAAAGAAGTTTCAAACTTGATTTGGTTTGGTCTGACACACGACATATCTTGACATTAGAGAAATTTCTCTCTTGAAAGGACAGAAAAAATTTAAACATTACGGTCAATATATTTTCAATTTTTTCTAGTAGTGCCGTCATTTTGATTCAGGCCTGTTTCATTAGTTTGTTTTTTTAATGATTTAAGGATTATTTTGAACCACATTTTAAAATCCACAGTTTTATTTTTATTGGTTAATTTTCATTAAATTTATTATTATTATTATTATTATTATTATTATTATTATTACATTTAAGAATTTCAAGTTATTATCACTTGAAATAATTTTGTTCAAGTGTGTGTAAATATTACTTCAAGTGGTTCACAGGAGGAAAAAACATTCTGATTGATACATGTTGAAGTTTGCAAAGTTTACATTCAACTCAAAATTCACATTCAAAAATACTGTATTAATCCCAAAGAGAAATTATAGATAAAACAAAAATGCTTTATATTTGTTCTAGTATCTTTAAATATAAAGTTGTAGGCACAACAGTACAGCTGCTGTGCATGAAAATGTGTCTCCACCTAGTGGAAAGCCTTTGAGACATTATGGAAACATGTATATTTATGGTTTACATATTTGACAAAACCTCTATAAGAAATGGAGAAGTGAAGCACAACATCATGATACAAAAATAAAAATAAATACATGTCTAGTTGTTTCTTACATAAACAGAAAATCAATAATTGTATTGCTGTTGCTAAACTAACATGATTTGATTATTCAAAATCAAAACATCACGATAATGTTCATGATGACATTTCCTTATTGTTTTCTTATACATCAACTCACACATGGACAATGAGAGAGCACAGGTTGGAGCTGACATTCACTCTGTTTAAAATGACANATGTTATCCACAAAATTAAAATTTTCTCACAGGACATATAATGTGCTCCTCACCCCTCTTCTGTTTTAGGTTATCTGCATAGTCTTATCATACAATTGGTTAAGCTGCTCTCACATAGACCTCTGTTAAGGGAGAGATCCTTGATCCTGGAGACTGTTACGTCCCCAACCCAGAAATTATCTGCTCCACAGAATCTTTGGTACATAAGAGTCAAGGATTCACACTTATAGTCCAGTCAATAGTGATTAATCAAAATCAAAACATCACAATAATGTTCATTATGACATTTCCTTATTGTTTTCTTATACATCAACTCACACATGGACAATGAGAGAGCACAGGTTGGAGCTGACATTCACTCTGTTTAAAATGACAGTCAGCAGATTAATATTCTCATGCCAATGACTTGCCAATCAGGTTCTTTTAGCTCAAAATACAAAAACTCACAAGATAAATTCTAGTTTAGTCAGGCAGGTCATTTGTTAAATGCAGCACTTTTGGTCAGTAGTACAGTTTTTAAAGGCTAACCTTGAACTTTCCTGTTTCATGAAGCTCTTTTTCCAAGCTTAGACAAGTGGTCTACTGCTGTAGGTCTTACCTGCTGAAAGACAGAATGCACTGAGCACCTTTTAACATTTAAGGTTGGCTGATATTGTTTTTCACTGCTGTCACTGCCTTTGTGGTTTTGCTTCGTCCTGTTGGGTATTCCTTGTCGACACCATCAGCGTTCATCTGGGTCTTCTTCCTGTCCTCTCAGATTCCAGCCAACTGAGACATATGGTTCATTCCATTGTAATTGTTGTTTTTTGTTTGAATTGTTGCAATTTGTTGTTTTGTGTGTCACACTTTGGCTGATGGAAGTTGTTCTTAAATCCATCCACTAACCCCCTGCAGGGTCACAAGAGGAGCTGTTGTCTGTCTCCAGCAGTCAACGGGCAAGAGATGAGATAAACCCTGAGCAGTTTGCCAGTCCATTATAGGACAAGCAACCACACATAGACACACTCATATCTAAAGATAATTTATACCTGGAGAGTACCCACATGCACAGAGAAGACATATATATTCCGTGAAGGAAGACCCGAGGCCAGGACTTGAACCCAGGACTTTCTCGCGGCAAGGCCAGGTAACAGTGTTACTAACTGGTTTTAGAACTGGGTATGATACTACATTAAAAAACTAAACCAAACTGAAAACATCTGTATGACAAATCCTTGACAAATCCTTGTTGCCCACAAGTTTATAAAACTTTTCCAGTTTTTGAACAAACAAAACTGTAATGTTCATTAAAAACAAAATATTAGTTTAAATAACATGTTCTATTGTTTAAATCAACAGGACAGACAGGAAGACAAAATTTTAATCTTTATTTTTAGATAGTTTATTTTGAAAGTTTTCAAACAATGTTAGATTTTCTTGACTTGCAGTTTAGAAAATGTACTCAGTTTTTTCATGAGAACATTCAGGGTACAGAAGGCATAAAAAAAACATGGACTGTCCAAAGGGAGACAGTAAACCAGAGGAACCGGTAAAGTTCTGGAACAAAGAATGTCCATTCTTCACCAAAGTTGGGTGTTAAATGTGTTATTGATGTGAATGTCTGAGTTTCTCCAACTTGCGTTATGGGAGATGTTTATTGTTTTGGTCCCTGTTACTGAAAAACAGGATTCAGTCTTGGACACTAACTGTAGCCACTCCCAAAAAATGATCAGCTCAGAAATAATGAAAAAAACAAAACAAGACATTTGAGTTGCAAATAGGTGCGTTTGTCCTTTTGGATGAAGAAACAGGTTAGAAAAAATAAAATTAAAAGTAGAAAAAAATACATCTTTATTCTGTGTTATCTTCAACCTGCATTACACTTAGCTTTATGATGAGAGCAAAACATCAACTCACTGCAGTAACACTCACCTTTACAGAGAAAACTACTTTTTCCAGCTCACCGTGTCAGTATCCGACTTCTACCTACAAATATAGAAAATATTAGTAAATTGTAATTTTCAGCTCCTAAAATTATTAAATTGTATCTTGAAAAAATACATTTGCATATTAACGAAAATATGTTGGATGCAAAAAAAAAAAAAGAAGGGTTAGGGGTTAATACATAACTAAATGGGCACTATGTGGCTCAGGGGCTGCAGTCCTCAACATGACCATCTCTGGTTCGATTCTTGTTCCATTTGCCGCCTGTCTTCTCTCTCTGCTCCAACGTACAGACACATTTATGAATACAAACTGTATTCTGGACATTTACAATATAATGTGGCATAGCTCTGTTAGATGAGTGGTACGCTGACACTCATTTCACCACTTGCCCTTACATCCTTTCATTCTACATTTCTATGGAATCAGGTGTCCAAACTATTTCCATGGAGTAGGAGAAAGGGAAATTCATTGAATTTCTGTAATAAAACTAATAATTAAGAAGAAACAAGAGAACAAGAGAAAATTTCACAACAGCCATTCCATCATAGGGCAGAGACAAACAGGACAAACAGCCATGCACACACACATCCTTCTCTGTAATATACCTACCAAGAGAGACCAATTCAAGTAACAGTGATGTTTTTGGACTGTAGGAGGAAGTTGGCATACCTGGAGAGAATCCTCACATGCACAGGGAGAACATACAAACTCCATGCAGAAAGATCCAAGGACGGGATTCAGCTGCAGGACCTTGTTGCTGTAACGCAGTTGGTACCACTACCAACTGTGGCACTGTGTAGTCTAATTTGGTTTCAATAGTGTTTATATTTCATCCCAAATTCAGTAAATGAAACAATTCCTCAGGCTGCACACTCTGTCATGACAATTAGCATAAAAATGGATTTTGTTTCTACAAATTATCAGTGTAAAGGTGTACAAATGTAAGTAACCGCACTATACATTTTACATTCATAACCCCAGCAGATTTGTAACTTCTTAAAAAAACTTTTCTTATTGTGAGAAAGACAATAAAAATATTCATCACCCTTGGTGATGTATTCATACTTTATGCTCTAGAGTTAGGTTTTCAAATGACTGATCTTGTCTGGTTTTATGTCAAAACACGACATTATCCGTACATGACAATTGGAGTTACACTGAGGAATGTTTATGTCCATTATACAAACATGAAAAACAAGATTTAATCATCACTTTTCAGATTCAGGGTGAGTTTTGCACTTTTCCAGCGGTACAGGTTGTTTCACAGAACAGCCCCATAATACCAAAGATGACAAATCTGAAAATATGCCTGTTACACCGACACGTCACGACTATCCATGTTTCAGACAGGATAGAAATATGGTCTTTTTGGCAGTAACATTATTCTGGCAACAATGACACCACTTCAACAATTACATCTGACTTTTCCACACATTTTATTAAAAAGGTTTGGTTTCTTTATTTACAATATCACAAGATACAGACACGTGTCATGTTGGGAGTTCTGATAAAAATAGGAAAATACTCATAATAAAGGTAACAACAATTAGCCAGTTGTGATGTAAAAGTACATAAACGGAACAAGTAAATATCAATGTGTTTATGCGGTGGAATAAGAAAGCAAGGACAGTATGACATTTTGGAGTCCTTCCTACTGTCGGCCAACACCAAGTTCCATTAAAACTACAGACTGAGGAATAAAGATAAAAAGACAAACATCTGAAAATCCATCTGCCTCAAAAATCCAATCCAGGTTGTGATTCCTACCAACATCCCTCTCTATAACATACACACAGATACGTCTCTGTGTTTCTTGTCTGTGCAGGAGAACTTACTAATACAGCAAAATAAATGCTGAATTTTTAACGAGAACTCTTCTCAGATCAGAACAACAAAAAAAAAAAAACAATACAGAAAGGTTTCTTGACGAAATTTAAGACCTGAAAGTTTTAATGTTGAGCTGCAGCGGTGTGCCAGCACTCTTAGAAACCCGTATGCGACAAACATTAATCCTTACTCTTCTTCTTCTTCTTTTTCTCCTTCTTCTTTTTCTTTTTAGAATGTTTGACTTTAGGTGATTTGTCTTCTTCATTGCTGTCACAGCTCTCAAAATTTTCCGCCTTGTGTTTCTCTCTGCTGGTTTTGGATGATTTATCACTGCTGTCTGGTTTTTCTCTGCCTTTCCCGTGCTCCTTGTTCTCCTGTTTCACAGTGACACTTTGAGGTGGAGGCGTTAGCCCTCTGCTGACGGTTATGAGCATCCTCTCCTTCTTCATCTCTTCCTGTAAGAAGATGTTTGCCTGCTCAGACCTGCTGTCTCGTTGGCTGCTCCGGTGCTCCTTCTCGTCCTTCCAGTTCCGCTGAAGGTCTCTGTCACTCCAGGAGGCTGAATGGGAGGGTTGGCTGCTGGTGCTGCTGCTGTGACCTTTGCTGTCTCTAGCATGCTTGTCCGACCGCTAAAAAATGTTAAAATGTAAAAAAATAAATAAATAAATAAAAACGTCAGCCTGAATTTAATACAACAGGAGTGTCAAGATATCAACTTGATGACATTCGGAACACATTAAAAGAGTAAAGCACCCTCCAATAGGACAACTCTTTATTGTAGCAACTAAATATTCTTTGTAAAATGCAGGCAGAAGGTGCACCACAGCACAGCAGCAGAAAAGTCAAAATTGTAATTTGATTGAACATCTCTGGAGAGATCTGAAAATGGCTGACAGACATTTCCATTCAACTTGGTGGAGCTGGAGAAGAACTGCAGAGAGGAATGGGTCATACTATCTGGTAACATCATGTTCAAAAACACTGGAGGCTGAAATTGCAGCCAAAGGTGGTTCAACAAAGTATTAAGCATAAGTTGTGAATACTTATGTATATGTGATTTCTTGGTTTCCTATTTTTAATTTATTTGAAAATATCTCAATTTCATTTTAATATTGTCATAATGGGATATTTGTATGTAGAATTATTAGGAAAGATAATTTAATAGAATTTGGAATAGTACTTAACATAAAATGTGGAACAAATGAAACGGAGTAAATACTTTCCAGATTAACTGTACTGAAAGGTTCCGTCATATTTTGCTAGGCAGGCTAAACTGTCCACATTTTTGTCCTTTTATAGCAATTGTTTATATACAGGTCCAACATTTTTCTATGATTTCAGATATTTATACAGTAGTCGACTGACTGACAAGTTGACTGGATGGACAAAAGTAATTTATTGCCTAATAAAATAGGCACTCTGAACATGGGCAGGTAGCTTTATCACCAAATAACGTTCACATTTACAAGAAAGCAACAGAACATCCAGCACAAACATACTCACACTTTGGTGGAAAGTTGCATGGTTTTCAGCAGAATTCAAATCTCCAATGAACTCCTGACATTTCTGGCAGTAAAACCCAACCACTGGAGAAATAAAACCCAGCCCTGGAAACAGAAAATAAATGCTGCAAAGTATGGTGGAAATAAGGTTTACAGAAGGAAGAAAACCTACAGAGAAAACTTGTTACCTTCGTGTCTGAGCAACTCCTCCATTTCTGCTGCTAAGGATTCAATTTGCTTCATTTTAGCTCTTTTCTTATCACCATGGTCATCTGACTGTAAAGCATAGGGTATGTTTTTAAGAATAAGTGTGAGAGGATGCGTTTCAACATTTGGATGTTTAATTTCATAATTATGGTTGCTTGAAAATCTCTTACCTTGTGTTTATCAGATGAGGTCAGGGACTGGTCATTACTTTTTGTCCGTTTCTCCTTTGTTGCTTAAGGAAATTAGACAAAACACATTTCAGTGCATACAAGACGACAGTAAAGAAGCTGATGCATGAGACCATCTTAATTATTATTATTATCAGCATTTGACTTTTTTATGTCCACTTTTTGCTTTGTTCAGCAGAGCTAGATAAATAACTGGAAGATAAGCCGCAGCTGTATGATAAGAAACACAAACTCAAAAATCGGTCTCAGAAAATCAGGATCTCCTCAAGATTCAACTCAAAATCAGGAGACAAACAGTGAGGAGACACATGACAAAAACTCTTGAGCTACTATCAGTAAGTGATATATTAAAGTCCACTGCAAAATACTTTGGTGGGACCAAAGGAAAAGCAAATGTACATCAAGCTCTCCAAGTTTAATCAATGAGGAGCTATAGATAAAAATAGCAGGAAGGATCTCCTGCAGTAATCTGTGTTACAGCAGATCTGAGGAAGCCTCAGGACTGAGGACCCTTTGTTGTAGAATTAGTCTCATGAAGAGTCATTCTATTCTACATACATAACTGATTTAAATTCACAAGGATAACCTCGTCTTTGCCATTGGGCAACATGTTTAGCTGCATACTGAAGAAAAGAAATTGGCCTTGTTGTAACAGACAAGAAGGTGCTAACCTTTGATCAGAGACTGAAGAGACTCCAGAGCTTTCCGTACATTTGGGTTACTCAGTGTCTCTGCTGCTGTGTCAGAACTGAATAGAGCACCAGACACCTCACTGCCCTCCTTTTGGCCTTGAGTTTTCATCAGCATCTTGCCAATATCTGATGTTCCACCCAGACTATTTAATATATTCTTGATTTTCTCACATTCTATGCTGTCCAGACTGACGGAGGAAAAAGTCGATAAAGAAATCTGTTGGGGGGGGGTTGGATCAACCAAATTAAGCCCACTGTATAGGGACTTGTTCTGGTGACCGCCAACACCAGAAAAATTGTTTTTTTCCACTTTGACATGGCCTCCATTATGAGGTGGTTCAGCCCCATACAAGAAAGACTCCTCATCCTCCAGCACGCTAGCCTTCTGAACGGACAGGTTCTCCTGACCATTGTCATTGAGCCAAGAAAAGTCACTGCCAACTCTCTCATGAGGCAGCAACATGCTGTCGCTCTCCATCGATGTTATATTGTCCAGACTGTTCCACTTCTCAATCTTGTACTTAGCAGAGGTACTTTCCAGCTTTTTGGTTTCATCAAAAACCTGTGCAGAACAAATTAAAACAAATACTTATAGGGAATAAGGGGAAAGATTAAATTGGTCTGGTAATAAATGCATTCTGCATGAACAATATGATCAAATTGTGATTCATTTCTGTTATTTCCAGAATGTAATACATACCCTTCAAACACATAAAAATCTTTTATTGCTTTACCATCTATTTCTCCACTTGAAATCAAGTTTGTATTTTGTAAAGTTGGGTTCTGTGAGACGTTATGACCACATGGTATTTAAGCTGCAGAGCATTATATTAACTTATTTGCTCCACTGGCTTTGCAAACATATGAAGTTGAGTGACAGTTGAGTGTAATACATACCCTTCAAACCCATTGATGTTGGTAGTGCTGTACATAAATGTGATCAAATTAATTTGTTCATGAGCGAAGCTTGAAATGGAACAATGCCACTTTTTCAGTGGCCCATCTTGACACTCGCCGTGTTTAAATCAAGGTTTTTAAGTATTTGAAAGATGCTCCCTGATTTCAAAACTTTAACTGCCGCTTCTAATTCCAGTCTTCAGTGCAGCTGCAGAGTGTGAACTCAGCCTCCAGATTAATATGAAAACCTGAGACATTTGATCCATTTCCATAGTCATAATTTAATTGCATCTGTTTGATGTGTAATTGCACAATGTGGATTCTCTGTTCAACTTAACTGAATATTAATGAAACTGAACGAAAATTAAATGCAGATGAATTGCAGTACTTTCATTTAAAAGAAAATCACAGGTAACATTTTTTCAAAATGACTCAGTGAAAAAGTAACGGCTGAAGACTCTTACTTGAATACCAAGGATGGCATCTTTGAGTGCTGGTAACCGTTCTTCCAAATCTTTGCTCTTCATGACCATCTTCAGTCCTTCTAACAAACTGTTTCCTGTCAAATTGCTACTGCCAACACTGCTGTTGCTACTATGCACAGGGGTCCTCTTCCTCTTTTTTTCAATACTGACACTACGGGACTTAGACCTTCTGACTTTGCTCTTACTTCGTTTGTGACTCTTCTTGCTCTGACTTCGGCTCCGACTGCGAGCCCTACTTTTGCTTCTAGCTCGACTCTTTCCACGTGCACAGCTTTTGCTTCTTCCCGTACTTCTGCTTCTTCCCCTGCTTTTGCTTCTTGGTCGGCTTTTGGCTCGAGACCTCCCTCGACTTCTGCCCCGACTTTGACTTCTGCTTCGACTCTTGTCCCTGCCAACATGCTTCTGGAACTGTGGATCTCCTTTGACTGCTTCTTTCAGGTCTTTAGCAGACTTCAATGCATCAAACAAATTGTATGTCATATTCCCTTTCAGATAGTCTGGTAGAGGTTTGTTGGCCGCAAGGCATCTCAGAAATTCCTCTCCAGCCCGATCACTAAAAATGAATAAGAATTGATTCAATTTTTTAAAGAAACAAAAGTACAACAAAGTTCCAGTAGAAACTTAAAAAATATTCATACACAGACCTGTTGTCTTGAGAGTGGCGTTTCACAATTAAAGGATTCCATGGTGGGGCCTGATGACGTTGCAGTTCTGCCGAAGGAACAAGGTGCTGGCTGCCTCCCACTATACTATGGTCTATAGGGAAGTTGCTACAGTGGGGCTGAGAGTATTCAGAATTCATGTTTTAGTGACATACAAAATAAAACTTTAATAACCATCAGTATAGGTGAAAGTGATGTCTAGGTCTAAAGGGGTCTCATTGTTTGCTGGTAAGTCATTTTCTTTGCAAATAGTTACTATTATGTAAACTTGTAAAAATGGCCATATTCAAAATGTTAATATCTCAAACTTTAACCATAAACAGAAAAGAATTTTGGTCTTATTCTTAGAATACAAGAAGTTAGAAAATATACAAACAAAAATTATATATATCACAAAAAAACACACATTGATAATATAAAAGAATTAATGCTCAGGATGGCACACTTGATTGGTCAATCAAAAATTTAAATTGAACCATAGACAATCAAACGATGTGGAACATCCTTCATTTGGCTATACTTCATGTTTAGACACAAGTAACTTCTGTTTATCAGTTCGCATATGAACTGTGGAATGACCTGAAGAGGTGTTAACTGAGTGTGAGTAGGTGTAGTGTGCAACACAGTATGTTGCTGGACATGCAGCTATGAAAGACTGAAACTGACTTATAACTGGTATAACTATAGATTGAACATATACGTTGTGTTAACTCTGGTTCAGCAGCAGGAAGATGAGTTGTTTCAGGAAAGAAACTCTGATGTCATGGAACCTTTAATTTCAAAAAAGAAGGACAAAATTGCCTCTCATAATTCTGCAGGAGAACTATGCAGGTTCACCAAGACTGCCATGAAATGTTTGGAACATACCAAGTTTCTCACGTTGCCTAAACTAATTCTTTAGTTAGTTTAGAGCTAACTGATCTCACTGACACGACATTTCAATACAATCCTTGTTTTTTTATAAAAAAGTTACCAGCCTCATCTTTACAGTTGTTACAAAAGCTCACCCAAAAATAAAATACATGACTGGTGCAAAAGCAAAAATAATAAAATTACATTTAAAAAAATGTCACAACAAAGAATAATGCCATTGACATTGTTACATTAAACAATTAAGTGCATCAAATGATTGACATAAGATAAAATTTAATGAGTAGATTAGACAAAAACATCCTGATTCAAATTTATAGTTTAGTAAATAATTTTTGGAAGTTGCAGAAACATTTTTAAAATAACTCAAATGATAGCCTACTGAACATCAAAACTGCAAAAGTAAGAGTGGTAAATACATATTCAAAATTGCTGAAACCACAAATAAACACAATCAAACACCTCAGCTTTTAGTAGAAGAACAATCTTCTTTACTCCTCCATGTGTCAGAAGTTGATCCATGTCTTGATCTCCACATCTGATTGTGTTTTTGCTCAAGGACAAAGTTCTAAACAGGCTTGAAATAAAAGTGTAAACTTAACAAATGATCACTTCCAAACTTAGAATCAATGAGAATGTGCACCTTTGCTACAGAATTTTATCTTAAACTGCACAGCTATTAATCAAAGTTGACGAGGTCATAAGAATGCACAGTCATAAACTGTATGCTTAAAAATATATACATCGTCTTCCAATTTCAGTAAATTGATAAAAAAATTTAGCAGTACAACAACAAAATGTGAACCGGAGATACTTAAAAAAAAATCTAGAAACACATGAATAATACTAATAACGATCAAATGAAAGACAAAAGCAGAATGCAAATTTTATCCAATTAGAACTATGCAATGTTAGATAAATTTACAAATTTCTAAATAGCTCAAACTTTTACACATCTCCAGACAAATGCATTAGTTTCTCCAAGCCTGTTAGTCAGTGCTGTATAAGCCACAGCAGAAACAGCTGAGAATGTCTCAAAAGTCAAATCATCTCTTCAGGGGTTCTGTTCACTTTTAATTTTACCCTGCAAAATATGAGAACCACATTAGTTCCTTTAACACTTTACTTAACAAAAGAAGAATGCAAAAACAGTCATACAAAAACTTAAGAAAACAAAAGTGAGGAATAAGCTAACCTTGCAAAATAGGCAGCTAAAGTTTGAAACTGAAAACGTGCTAACTGAATATCAGCATTAATATATAAGATATGTGGTTAAGAACAGTATTTAAACAATTAATGTTCATGTCAACTTACTCTGTCCAGCACAAATTGTCCATCTTCAGGAAAAAAATAAACGTTTGTCATGACGGAAGGAAAAAAAAAATACGTAAATGGACTGCAGAAAATCTTGCTGTTGGCTGAGAAAAGTACAAAACAACAGTATGGCTTAGATTTTAAGCAAAAGTGTTATTTTAATTAGTTATATATACACGTATATATATGTGTGTGTACACATCTTTAATAATAATTTTGACTTCTACAGGTTGGTATGAAACCCAAAAAGTTCTTCAATAACATTTATAGGCACCTCAAAATGTGTATAATTTATCAGCCTGACTTTGCACCGACTTCCTGGATTCCAACAAATTTTACTGTTATTTTACAATAGAACAACGCTAACCAAGATGTTCTACCCTGCTCATGGCCTGGCACTCTGTCATTTCCAAATAACTCGGATATATTTCATTAGTGTGCATTTCATCTTTTAATTAGGTGTAGTTTTAGTTGGTAAGGCAAACGAAATTTGTGTTTCATCAGCATACTGTTCTTAGAGTCATTTCACAGTTAGTTAAACTTCATATTTTGCTCTGTATGAAGGAGGATTTTCCACAAACACAGACAACTGCAGGTGTCTTAACATTACCAGCCATGGCCATGTTAGCTGTATTTTGCAATGCTAATAAAGTTTACATAAGATGAATATTAGAAAACTAAAGATGTTTAATCATGATTCAGACGTTGCTTATGAAACATCATCACAGCATCTGTGTGCGTAATGATATCACCCAAGTGTTAGAAATGCAATAATTTTACTCCATGAGCTCAGACTGCAAAAAATTCCTTCTCCGTGAAGATTTTCACTTTATAAGATGCTCACCCCATCAGAGCTGACTGTGGCCATGGGGGTTAACATTCCAGAGTTTTCGAGACAGAGATGACAGTAAGAAAGGAAAATATGGATTTACTTCAACTGATGATGTTATGTTTATCTGCAATATTACCATCCCATGATTTTATAACATTGTTTAGCCCTAAAGGTCCCCCTGCTAACTCTGACACTATACAACATCTATCCTTCTGTTATTAAACAGGCAGACAGTGGAAAAATGGCTGTATGATCGTTTGTTCACTCAGTCATTGAGTACGACTCGCTCTGATATTTCAGTTCACACAAATTCATGTCAGAATGGATCCAAACTTTAGCAAAGTGCATCGGATCATTGACTTTGGGACATAAGTTTATGTGACATAAGTCACATAATTGTGAATTATGATTTGTCTCTATTATAAACTGGGTAAGATCAAAGAGGCTGGTTGCAAAAACACACCATGGTTTTGAGGATCAACATAAGCTGTGCTTAAATGCAGAATCTGTGGCTATTCAGTCAAATTTGTCTTCTTATAAAGCACAACTGAAAACAACAAATGGTTGATCAAAGTATTGTACATTAAGGGGATAAGTGAAGATATAACAATATCAGGTAACATAACTTCCATGAAATAAACGATTTATGCTGTGTTGATTGCTGGGGAAATAGATGGATTTAAGAGGAGATGGTGAAGGAGCTGCTTGGCATGTACAGTCATGGCCATAAGTTTTGAGAATGACACAAATATATTTCCACATGATCTGCTGCCCTCTGGTTTTCATGTGTGTATGTCAGATGTTTTCATCACATACAGAAATACAATTACAATCATATTATGAGAAACAAAAGCTTTTATTGACACAATGAGTTAATGCAGCAAGTCAATATTTGCAGTGTTGACCCCTCTTCTTCAGGACCTCTGCAATTCTCCCTGGCATGTTCTCAATCAACTTCTGGTCTGGACCAAATCCGGACTGATAGCAGTCCATTATTGCACAATCAATGCTTGCATTTTGTCAGAATTCCTAGGTTTTTGTTTATCCACCCGTCTCTTGATAATTGACCACAAGTTTTCAATGGGATTAAGATCTGGGGAGTTTCCAGGCCATGGACCCAAAATCTCTATGTTTTGTTCCCTAAGCCAGTTAGTTATCACCTTTGCTTTATGGCAAGGTGCTCCATCATGCTGGAAAAGGCATTGTTCATCACCAAACTGCTCTTGGAAAGTTAGGAGAAGTTGCTCTCGGAGGACATTTTGGTACCATTCTTTATTCATGGCAGTGTTTTTAGGCAAGACTGAGAGAGAGCCAACTCCTTTGGCTGAGAAGCAACCCCACACATGAATGGTTTCAGGATGCTTTACAGTTGGCATGAGACAAGACTGGTGGTAGCTCTCACCTCGTCTTCTCCGAACAAGCTGTTTTCCAGATGTCCCAAACAATCGGAAAAGGGATTCATCAGAGAAAATGGCTTTACCCCAGTCCTCAGCAGTCCACTCCCTGTACCTTTTGCAGAATATCAGTCTGTCCCTGATGTTTTTCCTGGAGAGAAGTGGCTTCTTTGCTGCCCTCCTTGAGACCAGGCCTTGCTCCAAGAGTCTCCGCCTCACAGTGTGTGCAGATGCACTCACATCTGCCTGCTGCCATTCCAGAGCAAGCTCTGCACTGCTGGTAGCCCAATCCCGCAGCTGAAACAATTTTAAGAGACGGTCCTGGCGCTTGCTGGTCTTTCTTGGGCGCCCTGGAGCCCTTTTTGGCAACAATGGAACCTCTCTCCTTGAAGTTCTTGATGATGCGATAGATTGTTAACTGAGGTGCAATCTTTCTAGCTGCGATACTCTTCCCTGTTAGGCCATTTTTGTGCAGTGCAATGATGACTGCACATATTTCTTTAGGGATAACCATGGTTCACAGAAGAGAAACAATGATGCCAAGCACCAGCCTCTTTTTAAAGTGTCCATTGGTGTCATTCTTACTTAATCATGACAGATTGATCTCCAGCCCTGTCCTCATCAACACCCACACCTGTGTTAATGAAGCAATCACTGAAACGATGTTAGCTGGTCCTTTTAAGGCTGGGTTTAACTTGGCCATTTTCTTTCCACCAAAAATGTGTTTTGGGGGATAAAGTTCATTTTCTAGGCAAATATTGACTTTGCAATTAATTGCTGTTAAGCTGATCACTCTTTATAACATTCTGGAGTATATGCAAATTGCCATTATAAAAACTGAAGCAGTAGACTTTGTAAATATTAACATTTGAATCATTCTCAAAACTTTTGGCCATGACTATAGAGGCGACCTGGTCCATAACCTTGGGGCCCTCTTAGCTTCTGCTCTCACAAAAACTAGTGATGTTCTCGTTCAATTCAAAATCTTGTTTCACTGAAAACATTTATGCATTTGCAGTTTTACTTTTTTCTCTTTTTCTTTCTTTTTTTTATTTTTATTTTTTACATATTGTAAATAGTCTTTTAATCCAAAAATACATATGCACATTTTATACATTAAAAACTGTACTGAGGTAAACATTTCTTGAAAAGGCGTATGCTGTTTTCGATACCTACCTTATTGATTGTCCTACTACACAACTACTGTGCAAAAAGAAAAAAAAAAGAAAAAGAAAAAAGAAAGACTAAATGACAAAGTCAATTTCCTCCAAACTGTCAGGCTATGGCTCTAGTTTACATGTACTCCAGGATGGCCGTCAGGAACACTGTTCATTTAAAAACTGAAATAATGTAGAAGCATGCAGTGAAGCACCGCAAACAAGACAGCTCATGATTGGTTTATTTAGCATACAGCTAAAGTTTAATCGTGACATAAATCTGATCAGTGCTGAAAACGGTTTACATTGTGAAACAACGTAAATAAGTGAGTAAATAAGTGAGCAGGGATGTTCACTTATTTCAAATTCTGATATATACTCCACAGTAATAGAAGCTGTAGCAGAACAAAGACAGCAGCAGCAACCCTTGTTCTGAAGCAACCTGCTGTCTGTGTAAAGCTAACCGCGCAGTAAAGCACTGCTATTAGCCACAGAGGTAGCTCAGGAAAAAGTCGGTACGTACACTGACGAAGTGGCTTGCTGGCGGCCTGCTGAACAGAAAACGGCTCTCCGAAAACGGTCCACCGTGTCCAGGGTGAGGCGGGGGACAGGCCACTGGAGGTCTGACAT
The DNA here is from genome assembly GCF_000485575.1 of Poecilia formosa. Classification (NCBI taxonomy): domain Eukaryota; kingdom Metazoa; phylum Chordata; class Actinopteri; order Cyprinodontiformes; family Poeciliidae; genus Poecilia; species Poecilia formosa. The sequence goes on from NW_006800279.1 coordinate 630,045, forward strand.
GCAGACCGAGGGGCGGTGGAGGACCAAACGGCACCCGTGGCCTCTGCTCAGGTTGGTCCGGCCGGTACATGACCCAGAAGCGCAGAACCTCCCAGAGGTCACTCTGAGATCACGTTTAACGAAACAATGAACGTCAGTCTCCGTAGAAATGAGCTAGGTCTGATATCTTTTCGGGTCTTAATTCATAGTACACAGGTTGCAGAAGCCACCGGAACTACAAGTGACAAAACATCCTCCTCCTCCTCCTCCTCCTCCTTCTTCTTCTTCTTCCGTTGAGTTTTATTGGCGGATGGGAACCAACTTAAGGTGCATTTACCGCCACCTACCAGACTGGAGTGTTGGTCATCAATGTTCCCAGAGGGAATTTAATAATACACCTCAATGGTATGTATGCACAATGTGCAAATTCACATCCATACACACTCATATATATGTATGTATGTGTATGCACAGGTATACACATACATACATACATACATACATACGCACGCACGCACGCGCGCGCGCACACACAGATACATACATACATACTTTAAATACGATTAAATAACCCAGTGTTTTAAAAAAAATCTAATTAATTGATTTCTAACATAATTTGATTTATTTCTTAAAAGATTTATTATAGACAGTCCTATATTTTCTCTATTAATATTGACTTTAAATGCTGACATTGCTCTGAATATTTATTACATTCTTATAAGACATGCTCCACTGTTTCCATCTGATTACAATAACTACAAGTCCCAGTTTCATGTTTTCCTATTCTGAAAGAGCTAGTCCAGTATGACCAATTCTAAGTCGAGAAATTACTATCTCTTCTTTCCGCCTTCCATTTATACAATTATTGCTCACACATTCTTTTGAATTATGTATAAATGTCTACCTTTATCATGATTATCGCCTTGTTCCTGCCAAAGTTTAAGGATTTTATTTTGAATAATAGATTTCCTCTCACTTTTGCTTAAAGGAATATTTAAGTTAATAATATCTGATTTCAGGCCCTGTTTAGCTAATATATCTACTTCTTCATTTCCCT
>NW_006800279.1:632240-646779 GCF_000485575.1 Poecilia formosa
TCCTTGTGCTTGTTCACTATCAAGTTTTCTCAATTGACTGTCAGCAGCTGCCATATATGCTATACACCCATAATAAAAAGATCTCACGAGAGCCAACAGTCCACTTCTTGAAGTTCCCATTCCTGACCAGAAAGACATCTCAACAAATTATTTACTTTTTTCCATTTATTTTGAACTGATTCTATGTGCTGTTTCCAAGTTAATTTTTCATCAAAGATGACACCTAAAAACTTCACTTTATTCACTTGCTCAAGCTACTGATTATAAAGATTCAAATTAACTTCCTTATGTCTTCTATAAAAACAGATAACTTGGGTCTTTGCAATTGACATTCTAAATCCCCATGTTTGCCCAACTTTCCACTTTCAATATGGCATCCTGCATCTTTTTCTGTAAATATATAAGATAATGTCCAAGCACCCACAAAGCCCCATCATCTGCAAATAAAGATTTCCCTATACTACCATCTATCTCATCAAAAATGTCATTTATCATAATATTAAAAAGAATTGGGCTACACACACTGCCTTGTGGGGTACCATTCTCAACAATATATCTAGTAGAGAAAGTTGCCTCAACCCTAACTTGTTTCTCTACCAAACAAAAAATCTAAAGCCCAGTTGTAAATCTTACCTCCTATGCCAAGTTTTTCTAATTTAATCAATAATCCCTCTTTCCATAACATATCATACACCTTTTCTATGTCAAAGAACACAGCTATCATTATTTCTTTATTCGTTTGAGCTTTCCTTACTTCCGACTCCAAGCACAATACTGCATCCATTGTATTTCTCCCTTTACAAAAACCACTTTGAAAAGGAGAAAATTTATTTTTACTTTCAAGAAAATATGATAGTCTGTTACAATTCTCTCCATTATTTTCCCTAATTGAGATGTAAGAGCTATAGGCCTATAATTTGAAGGGTCTTGAACAGTGCTCCCTGGTAGAGCAGATGAACACACGTGTCTGTTATGAACGCCGCATTCCAGGTCGAGTTCTTCGAAGCAATGCCTGTAAGTAGCAGCTTATACTTCCAAACAAGCCTTTATGTTAACATATGAGGAATTCAGATGTTAAAGTTACTTTCCCTAAATGGAATATATACTAGTCAGTCCACCTTTTCACTCACGTTTTTTTTTCCATGTGCTTTCTGGGTAGAATTCTATCTAGAAACGCGAACCCCCGCTGAACAGTTTCAATCGCCCCGCCCTAACAATTTCCGGCAGGGCAGGTGATAAACGTCAAACTTTTTCTGTTACAGTCTGACTCCGGCCCCCCACCAGAGAAGGGAAAAGTTATGTGGCCCTCACAGGAAAAAGTTTGGGGACCACTGGTCTTGACGAATAATCCGGCATGTAAACTTCAAAATAAAGATTGGAAATACAAATTAAAATGTTTTTTTTCTGATGGCCCAAAATATTGTACATTTTCAGAGAAACTACTCAGAATAAATATGCACTCATGATGAATTGTCTATAGTCTACAGCAGTGTTAGAGGGCCAGGGTGTCCCGCAAGTCTAAAAAACTTCTTAACTGGATGAGGAGGAAGTAAATACATATGAAGGGCCACCAGAGGGTGTAATGCATTCCAAGAACAATAAAAAAAAAAAAATCAGCGTTGTGTAATAACTAGCTACATTTAATCAGCTACATTTAGTTGATAACTTTTTTGGGGAAAAAACACTTCTTACTTTTAAGTCACTAATTTTTGTATGAAGTATCATTACTCATACTAATTTGAGTAAAATTTCTGGATATCTGCCTACTGTGAGTAACTTCACTGAAGTAAGAACAAGCTGGTCTTAACCAAAAATCACAAAACACAGACTTGGAAGTTTTTTCCATAAGTATTATATTGAAAGAATTTGATTATGAAAAATTGATCTGTTGCCTGCTTTTTTATTTTTGTAATTATGGTATGTACATAAATTATTTTCATTTTGGCTACTCGGTAGTCTTTTTACCAAATACTTTACTATTGAGTAATTTCTTGGATGCTTATTCTCTTGAGTAAAAATATTTTTAAGTAGTGCTACTTTTATTTGAGAACAATTGCTGTAAATACTTTTATTTTAGTAATTCCAGTCAAAATGAGTCTTGTATTGAATAATTTTTTTTGTCTATTATTTACTGAGGTTCCGTTGATCCCAGAAGGGATTATTATTATTATTAATGGATCTGTGAGGCTAATGTTCACTTTCCAACTTGACCGCAACATTAATCTTCTGACCAAATATGCATAAGCTTCTAGTGAACTAAATCATTCAGATAACCATCATTAGTTTGCATGAATACATGTTAATTCTGATTAAAGAATCATTTTCCAGTTGATTCATAACGATACATCAAATGGATGCATCTTTTCCCAGCATCATTTTTTTTCAGGTTTCAAAGCAGATCATCTATGATTTTGGTTACTGCTCCCGTTTGGGTTTCATATCAATTTCAATTCAAATGGGCCATTAGTGGGAGTCAACACTAAATACTGCAAGTTCTACAGATGAAATCACCACACAACTCAATGCAAAAAGGGATTTTTATTCCTTTTATTCCTCATTCACACATCCATACAAACCTTCCAACATTAATAGCTGTTTCCACACAGCTGTGCAAGTTGGCATCTTTTAAATAAGTAACTTAGAAATTTCCAGTCAAACATACTGAAATGAAACGTGGACTGGAAAATTGACACCGCTTTCAAGTAATCTTTGATTTCAGTGACCCTCCTGTGTGTGGTACTGATGTGCACTGCACACAATAGGTGCACAAACACTGACATGTGAGGAACGCTTTCTGTGTTAAGGAAGAACGTTCAGTAAGGCCGATTTAACTAACAGGGTGAAATCAGCACAGCAGAGTCCAGCTACACAAGCTATTTTAAACAGAGCTGGAGGGCAGCTTCAAAACGAATTAATAAGGCAAAAATGAATACATACCAGGACGCAAAAGATTATATCTTCAATTACTTAACAGTCGACGGAGAACGTGACCCAAATAAAAATATGTAGAGGACATATTTCTTGCTTCAGTTTGCTGAACCTGCTCAGATAAGGCTTTTCTCTGAAGTTCCTGAATTCAGTGTTCTGATCTCTGCTGTAAAGCCCCGAACTGCATCTTCAGCTGGTGTAGTGTCTGCCTTGATTGAAGCCAGCCTGGTTGTACTGCTGCCCTCCATGTTGAAAAAACTGTTCAAACTGTCCTCCTTGGTTGAAATTCTGACCACCTCTACCCCCCCAGCCTCCACTTTGACCTCCTCTGCTGCCTCTGCCCCTGCCCCCTCGGCCTCCACGGCCACCGCCTCTTTCCTGGTGCCAGCCCCCGTCCTGGCTATAACTATTGTTGTAACCCCCTCCTCCTCCATGAAAGCCCTGATCCTGGAATCCTCCTTGGTTGGCTCCCCCTCCCGTATAACCTCCTCTCCCTCCTCCCCCATGATAATTTCCTGTGTCTTGGTAGTGACCCTGGCTGTACCCACCTCTCCCCCCTCCAGCTCCCTCTCCCCAGCTTCCCTGCACCTTCCCTCCTCTGCCACCGACTCCTCTGGCCCCCCTGTCTTCGTGTCCCCCTCCACCACCTCTTTCATAGCCTGCACGGCCACCGTACGAAAAGCTATCATAGCCCCCTCTGCTACCCCCGTGGGACCCACTGTAGTGCCCTCCACCTTGAGGGGCATCCTGACGTTTCTGCCAGGACGGCATCTCTGGAGGCGGAGGCTCGATCTCGCATGGTCTTCCACCTCTGTCCGGCACTCGGCCCATCAGAACCTGAGGAGCAAAGTCAGGTATTGTTTAAGTTGCTGAAAGCTAAAGGGTTTTTAGATCAATGAGATTACAAAAAAAATAAAACAGGCAGCGTTACCATATGCGTAGCCAGCGTTAGGTGTCAGGGTTGCAGACATCTAACAAATTCGATGTTGTTAGACATCTGACGTCATCTGATTTGTGTTATTAATAAATTGGTAGGGCTAGAGTATTACACAAATTCAACTTCTCTTAGTTTTTTTATCACATTATAATGTTATTTCCTCCTCAAAAACTTATCTGGAGTGTTGCATCATCTGCTGCTCTCTTCACTAAGGCTCTTCTTCCTTCATTTCATGTGGCTGCTTAACATCTGTTGCTGCAGAAGTGAAAGCTAGAGCAAATGTGTGTGTGAAATGTTCATCTTTGGCAGCATCAGCCTGCAGATGTTTCCTTTCCTTCTAGTCTTTCCATTTTGTCCCCCATCTTCAGGCCATCGACTTGTAGCCAACACTGGTTTCATATGCAAGGCTGCGTATGTTTGGATAAACTGAGAAATAAATCAAAGTGTTTTGACCCAAAATGTATAATTACCAATCCAGCCCGATGAGATTCACACATATATTTTAAATACACATTAGTTGTTACATTTATAGTGAAAATATGATCCGTTCCACAAATGTTTTATTTTTGTTTGTGGTTCAGAGGTTGTGTTAGCATCAAAAAAATTCTGTTATCTATTTTACCAGTCAATTTTTATAATGACGCTAATTACATAAGCTATTCAGTCGAATATCATTTTCATTCTATCCATTTAATATTCAACAAGTTGAGCAGATTATCAAGATTCGATTACACAGAGCAGACGAACTAACTTTTTCTTCCGGTGAGACAAAAAACAATGACTGTGACCCCAATAACTACACATGAACAATAAAATTAAACGACTCCACTTAAATTACGAACGCTTCACCTGCTGTGGTATGAACACACAGCCTCAGAACTTTCTCCTGGTCGCCATTAGGAAGAGAAATCTGCGCTAGATTTTAGAACGGCATTAACTGAGCCCATAAGCGTCGTGTCCGAGCCCGATTCAACTAGACTAATTAACTTTAATTAAAGCCCTGAGGCTGAATTAAATCTGACATACTATTTTAATTAAGATTTTACTGCTTTCACTTTTAGACCATAAGTAAGCAGTGTTACTTCTGTCTGTATCCTTTGCTTAATGTTTTCTAGTTCCATTTTGTCGCTTGTTGTAACCGCAGGCTGAGTCAAGTGCAAATCTCCTGGATGAGTCACTGAGCGGAGCAGGGCAGGGTTGCATATGTATTTATTGTCCAGTGTACTCTGGTTGTTACAGTCTAATTAACTTCTGCACCTTAGTGTCTTTCGTCAAAAGGGAAAACTGCCTTCTCCTTTATCTAGACTATAAATAGATCAACAGAACATAGCATTCTCATTTAGTTTTCTTTGTTCTGCATGTACTGTACACTTGTTAAACGTGCTTCTTCCGCCAAAGTTTGGAATGTGCTTTTGAACCAGACGCGCTCCAAAGCTTCATGTCCATAACTCTCGGCGTGCTGTCAGCTCCTGATCAGCAAGATGAATTTAGTTCAGTAAACAGGTAATACTTGAAATTAAGATGGGATTTTTAAGATTTTTAATTATTGAGCTAGTTCCCTCTGCCATGTACTCTATGCATAAAGTTGAAAGTGTCTCGCACATCTGCACCAAGTAGTCAGGAGTGTGAAGTGTAATCTGTCTAAAGAACGAATGGTCTGTAGATTTGTCCGTTGTTTAAAAGTACATGGTCAACTACAGAAAATATTTCTTTAAGACAACTTCTGGTGTGGCTATTTTTGCTTACATGACAGAAATGATGATTACAATTAAGGAAAAAAATGATATCATGATATCCCTGATTTAATAGAAGGAAGACAGTGTGACGCTGTTGGAACACACCAACCTTATTAATGGCACAGGCTGTCTTCTCTCTTATCTTGCCACTGCTTGTACGAAGGATCTTGGAGAAGTCTTGTCGTGCAGCAAGAAGGTGAGCGACAGAAATGTTGCTTTTGGTGAGGAGGGCAGAACGCAGCGGCTGGTACACTTTACTTAACTTCTCAGCTTGGATCTTTAGCAAAACACGGGAAAAGAAAAAAAAAGTCTTTTAGTTTGTAATAAGAAAAGTTGCACACAAAAATATGTAACTTTATATGGGCCTGATTATGTGCTGTTCCCAGTTATTGCTGCTGAGATTTTGTATGTCTAAACTGAGATGTGTGACCATTAATCTTTTGTGATGAGTTTCAGCTGTTGGAGGTTGAAAGTCCTCTTGTCTTCACCTCATCTGTGGATAGCTTTACAGATTCTCTATCAGATTCAACCCAGTGCTTCAACACAGTAAGATTTGGAGAAATTAGCAGAACTTTGTTTAAAAAAAATATTCAAAAACCTTCAGGATGACTTATTAAAATCTTTAGGTGAACATGTTCATAATGTCAATCCAAAATTCACATAGAAAAAGTGCATTATGAGTTCAGTGCATCCCGTCGTTGACCTCTCATTCATTACACACTTATCTTCGTACTCTACATTTGAAAGAGGAAATAGAAGGTGGGATTATTTTGAACTCACAAAATGTGATAATCCCCAAAAGTATGCAGCTAATTTTCCTTATAGTGTTAATTTCCATTTTGTTAAGTTAGACAAAAATCTACCCTTAGAAGTCATAAATAATTAAAACTACAGATAAGTTGCATAACTTAAAAATATAATCTCAGATTTTTTTTTTCATCCAAAATACTATTTCTGATTTTAATCAATTTTTATACAATTTCCATTTCCTTTCTCAAAAAGAAATTACAAATGGCGGGAATATTTTCAAAAAGCTGTTGCTCCAATAATCCCTCCTGGGATTGTTGGAGCAAAGTATACATTGATATTATACTAATACAAGCTAGGAAACATGCTTGTAAAACAAGAAGGTAGACCCAGCCTGGGTTGGTTGACATGACTCTGAACTTCTGAAATCCAAGGAGTGCATTGGTGAAAAGAAATTCAGATTTTCCAAAAATGTAAATCTTTAATAACAGCACATTTTATTAATTGTCAAAATTGGTCAGCACCATTAAAGACAACCAAAAACATTTTGTGCATGGTAATGCCTGGATAGCAACGTACCTTGGCTCTTTCAGACCAGCCGAAAGACTGCACAGTTACATCAAGACGTTTCAACAACATCTTTCTTCTCACTTCATACTCATTTCCAAGAGATTGGTTGATGGCCTCAATCTTTTCCTAGACAAAAAAAATCAAAACAAAAAAAAAACAAGGGAGTAAAGAAACATTCACTCACTTTCTGCTAACTGAGAATTATTTGTTTCATTTAGCAGAATTTACCATATGAACAGGTCCGAGGGGCTTGTTCAGCAGAGGTTCTCCAACATGATTTGGTGGAACTCGACTTATGGCTTCTTTCAACTGAGATAGAGAAAAATAATAATAAAAAAGAAAAATTATATATATATGCATAAAAATGATCAACAATACACAGGTAAAAGCTCCCTCTTGGAGCATATTTACAGGCTGATGCTGCTGACAGAACAGAGTAAAATCCACTAATCCATATTCATTTATTTTGAACTTGTACAGACCATTTTATTCCATCTTATGTAAAGATTTACAGTTAGCAATAATAAAAAAAAGTGGAGCTGCCAGGTAGACAGACCTTCTTCTCAATTCCAGAGAAGAACTGGAACATGGTGATGTTGGATGGAGGTTTGGACATGCCCAGCGCCATGCAGATACCCTTCAGCTCCTGGAAGACAGGGCTGCCGGATTCCTGAGCTTTCTTCTGAGGCCTGTTGATCAGGATCATTCTTGATGCCTCCAACTCAGACACTAAAAAGGCTGAAGAAGAAATAGGAACAGCCTTTATTGTCCAGCAAATAAGAAATTCAGGTGTTGGAGGCCCTTGCAGCTCAGCGCCGCTCCGGCCCTATGGCGACCGCAGGAGCTTTAGCCACACCATATGCTCACCACCCTCGAAGCTCTCACATCATTCCCTCACCTGTTCAGTAGGCGATGCGATGCACATAGACGTGTTCAGCAGCGCTCTCTAATGATGCATAAAAAAATATGATGCAGATCGGCTGATATATTAAGGAGATATAACTGTTGGAATAACATAGGGGGCGCAGTGGAGTCAATTTACAATTTAATGCCATTGGGCTCTTTAGAGGTTAACAAAGGTCAATCATATCAAGTTTAGTGCAAATAGGATGATGCATATATGATTTAGAGTCAACCGTATGCAAACAGCGAGGGATTAGCCACGCCCACATGTCCCCATTGTTCATGGCAACGTGTGACATTTTCATTTTAAACTGTAAGTGAATGAAATAAACAAATAAATAAAAAATGCAGATATAATCTATCTTATTCTGAAATTATTGCTTTGATTCCTGGAGAAGTTTCCAGGACTGGAAACATACTTTTTGCCATCCAGTCTACACATCTGGCATGGTAAGAAGAAAACCATAAGATTGGAGTTTATCCACAGTCATTCAGATGACACATCAGATACAGCAGTGCATCTGGACTGATGGGATCAAAACAGTTTTTGGCAGTGGAAAACAAAGACAACCTAAAATCCTCACCCCCATGGTGAAACATGGTGGTGGCTGCATCCTGCTAAAGAGAAGCTGGTAAGAGGTGATTGTTACAGCTAAATGCTGGACAATCCTGGAGGAAAACCTGCTGAAGAAGACCAAAGTTTCTTTGGTCTTGATGGAGTTTCCCTTTCCATCATGACCACACAGCCAAAGTTACATGGTTGTTGGAGTATTGTAGTGCATTCAAAAACAGCAACAGTATTACTTGAAATAACACTATTACTGTTGCTGGAATTTGTCTGCTAGGCTTGCAAACATAAGATTAAGATTATGTTAGTAGTTGTGTATTAAGAGTTAACGTTCTGATTATTCTCCTGCTGCTACTCCTGCTGTGAGGCCATAAGATTTTCTCCACATCTTGTGTGCAGTATATGTACTCTGAAGTGTTATTCAAAGGTACAAACAAGTATGCACTCAACATTATGCTATAACAATTTGTCCCTTTCAAAAGCATCTTTTTAAAATTTTGAGATTTTTTTTTTTAAATCATGGAGCACAACTTTATAAAAAACAAACAGTATGTTAGTACATTTAACCTGCAAACCTAACACAGCAAGTTTCCCCTCTATCTCTTTTAGGAGAAAGGAGGGAAGCAACACAAGCTAAACCCAAGGAGAAGCGCTAACTAGAGGCAGAGATATTTTTCTTCAATAAGAATAAGTTTGTTATGAATCAAACTAATATAATTTTTGCAAGAATATTCTTTACATATGGCCAAAACAATACTATACTCTGCTGGCTAGACATTATCTACTATCCACTGATCAGAGTGGATAGCAGATAATAAAAAATAATAAATTATTCGCTACAGATCAACTGCCTTCACTGTTAAGAGTGTTACCTGAATGGTTTACACATTATGAGCATCAAAAATCTGCCAAAAACCTTTTTGATAATAAATCATTTCTGTCTTTACAATGTGGACTCCAGGCTTTTCTGCATTGATATAAAAACGTCTTGTGGTTCAGCAGTAATCAGTGTAATTCCATCTCTCTACAGTCACACGCCAGTTTGCCCTAGGCAGGGCATTAACCCCAAGTTGCCAATTACCTGCCAATCTGCATATTTGTGTATGAATGTGCGCATGCTTGTGAGTGTGAGTGGGTGAAAAAGTGCTTAGAGTATGACTGGAAATATTTGAATTTTTAACATGTACATCAAAGTAGTATAACGAAGTTAAGTTTGAACAGAGACACGTTAGTGTAGTGTAATAAACCTACTGATTAGGAGCAGACAGTCAGTTCTGTTCAGAAACCTCTGGGTGATGCCTCCAGTGGTCAGAGTGCTGTAAGGGCAGGCAAGCTCTGACAGAAGACCACTCATCTCCAGCTGGAAGCCCTCTGCCTCACTGGGACCTGAGATGTGGAGCAGAAACACAGACCCATCACAGGTTTGGTCTCGCATATGAGCGAAAAACGCTTGATAAGTTTTGATAAGCATCAATCTTACTGGTGTACAATTAGTCAGTCTCAGCCTTGATATTAATCCACCAACCACAGTCATATGTTGTCGTAAAAGGTTTTCTGAAGCTAAAAACCTATAACTATTTACATTTATTCCTCTAATTTATATTTGTGCAATTTGCAAAATGAAAAAAGATCTACCTGCACTTTCAATCCTGTTCTAATATCTAAATGGCTGTTGGTTTGTCTGGAGATGATAGGATATGACTAACATCATGGCAGTAAGGGAGCTATTAAACATGTGAGTCCCACAAATTGCTATGGCATGAGTGGAAAAAGCCAGGAACACCAGTGAAAGCAGTGCCAAAGGTTAGAGTGGGGCTACTAAACTTACAGTTAGTAGCATGGACATTTTCTTCCAGCTTGTGATACAGTCTGAGCTCTGAGATGATCCAAGCACAGAGCTTGGTGAACTCCGGGGAAGCTGCTCCTCTCATGACAGCAGAATCCAGAGCTCCATCCTCCAACAGAGGGCCCTGGTAGCTGGAAGAACAGGACACACAAGCAGCTAAACCACAAGAAACCCTGATCAGTTCAAAATCACAACTTTTATTCCCTCATTGCAGTGTAACTTTTATTCCCTCATTGCAGTGTCCCTACACGTGTGTAAGATAATTCCATAAAAGCATTACAAGAACTCCCAGTCCTCTACAGCCCATTTCACTGGATAGATAGATAGATAGATAGATAGATAGATAGATAGATAGATAGATAGATAGATAGATAGATAGATAGATAGATAGATTACAGGTGAAGATTGATAAATGACATGACGAGTAGATGATAGATAAATGGATAGATGGAGAAGAAACACAGAGGGGTGGACAGACAAATAAAAAAGCATGGCTTGATGAAAAGATGGACAGAGAAAAAGAAGATGGATGGAGGACTGAATAGATTTAATAATAGATTGAGAGCTAAGAAATAAAAGAAAAGATTGATACTACTAAATAAAAAAGATGAATGGCTTGATAGATCACAAATTTAACCAGACGTAGAAAAAAAATTCCAGATTTTTCTACGCTGAACAGGATCACTGTGCAGAGGTTCTCACGGGACGATAACCGTGAACAGGCACCAGCAGAAATAACCCGTCTGAATCTTCCATTGGACATTCTTCCATGTTGCCAAGCAATCAGCACGTAAAGGACTTAAACCAACTCCTAAACTCTGATGACTTCCATGAATTCATTGCATATTTATATATACAGGTTACATTTGTAATGTTAGCATAAATCCTATTTTCTAGAAATTTGACCCCTTAACATAAAGAGCGACAAACAAGGCAGGCAGGCAGCGGGGTAGCCCATTCTCGGCAAGTTCTGCTGACGCAGCTTCATGCAAACCACCTATACCAATTTGGAGCTCAGCTTACACCGCTATGGAAACGTTGACCTCTCACTTGAAGCAACAGAATAATAAACATCACTTCTCAGCTGATGTTTCTGCCCTCTCAGATTAGCTGTCAGAGCTACACACTGCAGCAGGTAGCTAAAACAGGACAGAGAGCAGGAAGCTCTTTAGGGTTTTATGCACACAGCCCTCCGCCCCCAGTGGGACAGAAGCTTTGTTCACTTACCCTAAATCTTCCAGCGAGACGAGAATATCATTCTCCATCTCAAAGTTCTATGATGAAAGGAGAAGTACCGCAGGAAGGTTTCTCACAGGCACTCAGCTGTTACACGTTGAAGTCCGCCTTCTTCGTTTTTGTTTAACAACAGTTGGAAAGCACCCTATTGGTGAATTACCGCCCCCTTGTGCTTTATCATAGGCACTGCGTGTTTCCGAAGACGATATTCTATAACAGTGTTTCTCAGCCTTTTTTGGGCCAGCGCCCCCCAAAGCCTTTCTTCAGGTCCCTCACCGCCCCCCACCAAATAATTTGTAGGCTACTTTGCACTGACTATTATTTTATTATGAATATTACTATCACTATTGTAGATTTTTTTTCTTTTTTTTTATGCTTGTTTCTGTATTTATCGTCAAAAATAATTTCCCAGAGAACAAAAAAAGCAATGTGAATAGAAATTATTTTCACACATGTCTACGAAAAATGCAATGGACATTCAACTTAAAATTGGTAGGCCTAACAGAAGCCAATCAAAGTGGAAAAAAATATTCTTGTTCTGTGCCATTTTCTAGTTGTTAAATATTACACAAAATGACCAGATAAAAGATGTGTAACAATGCCAGTTTAAACTTTGAACTATTTGCAAAACGACTGAACTCTGCAACATTAAAACATGGATTGAACTGTAACTACATTAATCATAACTCTTCTCTTCAGTGTTTCTGTGAGTTTCTGGTGGTGGAGCTCTGTGCTGCCTTCAGGAGAATGGGACATCAGAGTATCATCCATAAAATGTCACCCACGTGGCATTTATTGTGCAAACCAAAGCTTTCAGTGGAAAACCAAAAGTTCCAGATCATTTTAACGCCATACAAATATGAGACAGAAACATGGAATATAGCTTTATATAAACCTGTCTATTGATTTATAGATTAATAGTTTTACTGGACAGAAAATCCATCCATCCATCCATCCATCCATTTTCTGAACACCCTTGTCAGAAAATGGGGTGGGGTCGGGAGGGGTGCTGGTGCCTATCTCCAGCTAACGTTCCGGGCGAGAGGTGGGGTACATCCTGGACAGGTCGCCAGTCTGTCGCAGGGCTGGACAGAAAATATAAAGAACAAATCTGGTTCTTAATCAAATCCTAATGAGTCAAATTGAAAGAACTACATATATTGAAGAACTACATATATAAAATCTAATTAAAAACATAAGTGATAAGTTCTTTACTGTTATGGTCAGTAAGATATATTTATTCTCAGTATTAGATGTGGTCTCAACAAACACTTTCAACAATATTATTTTACCTTTTATCTGGAAATAGTGTCTGTTTATTCTTGCCATACAGTCCTGTGTATTAAGTACTGCTCGAAAAGTCTTGCCATACTAGTTTATTCCTCTGTATTTACTTTAGTTTCTTAGTTTATTTTTGCATTTTGTTCTTCATTCATTTCCAATTAGTTTCCTTTGATTAGTACTATCCTCTCTTTCTTTCCTGTTGCTAAATTTATTTTATCGTTTATTGACAATCAGTAATCTTCACTCATCACCTGCTGCGCCGCCTAATCGTCATGTGTTTCACATCATGTGTTGATTTTTCACTATTCAGCGTCTGATTCTATGTTTTTATGCCATAATTCACATCTAGTTCGTCGCTCCGCTTCTCCTGTTTCAGAGTTTTGCGCAATGTGTGCGTTGTTTTTTTTTTTGTTTTTTTTTTTTGTGTTGTTTTTTTAACCCCCTAGGGTGCGGGGTGGTTGGAAAGCGTATCGATGGGGAAAAGGCAGACTGACACAAACCTTTTAAAACAACGGAAAATGCTGTGGTACCTTTGTTCTATCACACCCGTTTCATACCGGACCACTTACAGTGCCGGTGTTAACGCTATAAAATAAACGGATTTCTTTTTTTAAATGGGTTCATTTTTCAGGGGGATACAAAGTGAGGGTGTCGTAATTTTAGTAATTACATGCTTACAAGAGCAATTTTCTGTTTTCCTTCCATTGAAGCGGGCAGCTTTCAAACGGAAATAAAACACTTTTTTAATATAAGTTGCTGCTTTGACATGATCACAGAACTNCGTTTTTTTTTTATTTGTTTTTTTTTTTTGTTTGTTTGTTTGTTTGTTTTTGTGTTGTTTTTTTAATCCCCTAAGGTGCGGGGTGGTGGGAAAGCGTATCGATGGGGAAAAGGCAGACTGACGCAAACCTTTTAAAACAACGGAAAATGCTGTGGTACCGTTGTTCTATCACACCCGTTTCATACCGGACCACTTACAGCGCCGGTGTTAACGCTATAAAATAAACGCCCTCTTTCGTGGTATCACCCATGGAGGGATTTCTTTTTTTTAAATGGGTTCATTTTTCAGGGGGATACAAAGTGAGGGTGTCCTAATTTTAGTAATTACATGTTTACAAGAGCGATTTTCTGTTTTCCTTCCATTGAAGCGGGCAGCTTTCAAACGGAAATAAAACACTTTTTTAATATAAGTTGCTGCTTTGACATGATCACAGAACTGCCAAAACATATGTACAAAAATAAAAATACTAGACAAAGTGAATCACAGCAACGTCATCAGCTGGTGTAACGCTGAACTGATGCGTTGAAGCTAACAGTAGCTGAGTCAAGAAGCTACAAACACTGAAGAGAAGGAGAGCTGCCATAGATACAGTTGCAGCCAAGCATGATTTAATGTTACACAATACAGTTTTACCAAGTTGCTCAAAATCTAAACTGGTATTCTTGTGCATACAAGGTGTAAAGTTTACCTTCGACCAAACGCCCCCCAAAGACATCCCAGCGCCCCCCTTTTGTAAAAAAACCCCTGCCGTCCTAAAACATGCAGATCACCTCAAATGAAATCACTGATGCTAGCTTATGTCATAAGTAATTATCATTGGGGTTAATCTGGTTGTGAGTTTATAATCAGTAAAAAGAAACTGCAAACAAACACTACAAGGCAAAAATATGGCCTTGACATAGGCACTGACTTGAATTGTGCATACAGTAACTGCTTACTGTTTTGGCATTCTTCTTGTCATTTTCTCGGAATGGGATCGTTTGACATTCTTGCTGACATAGAT
>NW_006800279.1:646902-649072 GCF_000485575.1 Poecilia formosa
GTAAGGGCAGGCAAGCTCTGACAGAAGACCACTCATCTCCAGCTGAAAGCCCTCTGCCTCACTGGGACCTGAGGTGTGGAGCAGAAACACAGACCTATCAACTGGAATTTGTTCATGAGAAGAAGGCCAAAATACCTGCTGAGAGGTGCAGAAGTCTCACTGACAGTTATAGGAATTATTTGAATGCAGTGATTGCCTCAAAAGGTTGAGCAACAAAATATTAAGTTAAGGGTATTATTTTTGGCCAGGTCTGTTTCATGAGTTTACTTTTACTTTTGAAGCATGTTTGAGAAGCAATGTCTGACTTTCACATATTCATTTTCATAGAATATTTATTCATTATTTTCTTTGTCAGATTCAAGTTGTGTCTGTGACCATTGTGGGTTTTTCTTTCCTTAACCAAGGGATACCAACAATCTTGTCCAAGTTTGTCCCTCCCAGCCAGATTGTGAGGTAGATGATTGTTGTCAAACAATCATGACATGTCATGACACAAACAGTAAAAAACACACAGTAGAATCAATTAAAGTGAAAACTCTAAAATGACGGTCCTTGTTATCTGGATTTAGAGACAGTGTTTTCCTGACTTCTGATGCTGGTGGAAGAAATGTTGAAATAATCCTGATGAACAGCTATGAAATGATATGACAAACACCATGAAATATATATTAACAATGTAATCTTGAATGGCTTTTTTTGGTAGAATTAAATAAAATTAATAATTGTTTTTAAATAGCTTTGACTTTCATATAACTTCTATTTCCTGGTACAGCGGGCATAAAGAAATTTGAGGCGTTCTACTACAAATCAGGAAATTATATGCTCAGACTTGCGTTGTAAGTTGGAAATAAATGTAGAAAATAACATAACAAATAAATTAATACATCGGTTTCCAAAAGTATAAATCCTCTGCAAATCAGAGATGTCAGTAAACTAGTCTGATTACCTTTAATAAAGAATAATCTAGAGTTTGTTGTACCATCTGCACTGATAACAGAGTGCTGCAACTACAACCTTGAAAATAGGGGAGACAGAAAAAGGGGTGATTTTTCAGTACTGCTCTCATGCAGCAATTTCATGCGAAACAGCTCTTTGATTAAAACCCCCAATATCCCTCTACAGTTCAATCCCAGTATAGGCTAACTGGCTGACTACTGATATAGAAATAACAATTTCCTTTGAAAATAATGCAAATAACATTAGAACATGGCAAATAAAGTTTTGAATGAGTTTCTTACTGTATTTACACTTTTTACGTTCATGTCAATAGATATGGATTACTACATAATGTAAAGAAAATTTAAAGTAAATTTTCCATCCATTATTAAGCACACTTTTCTTTGCAGAGTCACAAGAGGAATTGGTGCTCATCTCAAGCAATCTACATAAAAAAGTAAGGTACATCCTACACCAACATGGACAAATAGAACAAACAAACATACAAAGACATATTCACAATTTAAGATAATTTAGATTACCAAGTGCTTCGCTTTGGAGATGTCTTAATCTGTGACATTATCATTATCAGGTAACAACTGAAACCATTCATTAGTACACATTTAGCAAACTTTTTTTTTTCACAGATTTGGCTATGTTATTAAATTCATTTAAAGTCACTAAGTGACGTGCCCTAGGTTATGTGTAACAACATGGTGTACTTGTGTATTCAAATCATTATTTTAAAACCTATCCATCTTCAAAACAAAGGCGTAAATCTGTACTTAGTTCATGACATAGTGATACCCTTACTGTTGAATTTCTTTTCCTTTTAGAAAAGAAGGTGGGGTTGCAAATACAACCTCCAAAAAGTATTCACATTTAAATCTGATTGACCACTCAGCAGTCCTTAATGACCCAAATTGATTGCATCAGGACCGTTTTCATATAATCAATGAAAAGTCGTTGGAAGACCATTGTCTACTCCACTGAAACCTTGGAGAAAAGAAGGTGGAATTTGTTTGAAATGGCTGCATTGAGGATATAAGATGCACATCCCTGAGGAATCTAATACATGCAGGTCACCTCAAATGGAATCTCTGGTGTTAACTCATGTCATAAGTACTTCGCTTTGGGGTAATCCTGCTTGTAAGTTTGTCATCAACAAGAAGAAACTGGAAACAAACACTGGAAGGCAAAAAAGATTACCTTAACACAGGCACTGACTTGATTT
>NW_006800279.1:650072-656585 GCF_000485575.1 Poecilia formosa
AAACTGCAAACAAACACTACAAGGCAAAAATATGACCTTGACATAGGCACAGACTTGAATTGTGCATAGAGTAAGTTCTTACTGTTTTGGCATTCTTCTTGTCATTTTCTTGGAATGGGATCTCTTGACATTCTTGCTGACATAGATGAAGTACACGATGAAATGGAACTTGCCACTGACAATTTCTGCAAACAGTAACTGTGATTTATTTTTTGCATCTCAATCCACAAGAGGATTCATTGCTCTTAGAAAAGAAGGTCCAGTTGCAAAAACAACCTCCACCAAGTATTCACATTTAAAGCTGATTGAACAAATCTGCTGTGAACATTCAAGTTGTGTTTTTGACCCAGTCACTTTTGGACCACCTAAAATGATGCACTCATGGCTTCTTGATATATCCAAGTGTTTCTTTTGGGGTTGTCTGAATCTGTGACTTTATTCTCATAAAGACACAACAAAAAACATCCAATCTGTACTTGCTTCATAACATAGTGATTCCCATGCTGTTGATAATTAAAATGCACATTTGAGCTGGCACNGTCTGACATCCGACGTCCACGTACATATCTGGAGATGCCGGGCAAACTGGTGGAATGGGATCACCCACCGCTACCACTCTGCCGTCCATAAGGTGCAGAGTGAGAAGGCATTGACGGGTGATCTGATTCTCCCAAAGTTTCTGAACAATGGGTAGTACCCGTCCACTCTCCAAAGGCGACGTCTGAAGGGCGTCATCGGTCTGGCCCAACGCAGAGGTCCACACGACTTTGTGGTCCCGCTCCAGGGATCTAGACGTAGAAGCCGCAATGTAAGGCAGGTCCTCACGTCCATGAAGGCAGAGGATGGCCGTTACATTTTCAAGGTGTACACAATCGTGACACCAACGGGTAGACGATGCAACCCATATGAACCCAGAGGATTCTGCGGTTGTTCCACATCCCACGCAGCAGATCGGTGCCTGGAGAAAAACAGCAACCTAGGTAACTTCATGATTAGCTGTTATTGATTAATTTTACTCATTATGGGAAAAAAGGGGTGAAAAGCAATAGCAAGAGCATAAAAAGGGAGCTGATTCAAACTCGTGTGCCTCTCTGAGCTGCGAGCCATGGGGAATTTATCACAGGGGGAACATTGTCGGATGCTTGCGATTCCCGATTCTGCACATAAGATGAATCATGAAATATCGCCGCATGGGTCATTAGCCACACTATGATGGGCAGTGTGGACATCTTCTTCATCCAATAGAGGGTCACTAAAATTCCCCACCCGGCTACCCAGAGGGCTAAGATCGCCCATCTTCGGAGCCAACGACGCTTGCCTTGGCCTCTGATGGAGAAAGCCTGGTAAGCCAGGTAGATGAGAATAGATGACGCCAGAAGACCCTCGACGATGGCGGTGAGAATTTTCAGTGGTGCAGCACGGTTAGCATGGGTTCCTCCACAGACCAGCTCCATTATTAAGGCAGTTGTGTCGATGGTGAGCCAAAGACAGGCCACAGCTCCTCTGCGCCAGTTGATGCGGGTCCGTCCCATCAGATAACAGGCAAAAAGAGAGGGGGCATGGTCCCATCTTCGCAGAAGAA
Organism: Poecilia formosa; assembly: GCF_000485575.1. Classification (NCBI taxonomy): domain Eukaryota; kingdom Metazoa; phylum Chordata; class Actinopteri; order Cyprinodontiformes; family Poeciliidae; genus Poecilia; species Poecilia formosa. The sequence continues at coordinate 651,655 of NW_006800279.1, forward strand.
GGGGTCGTAGAAGGAGCTTTGCATACCCTTGGAGTGCGACAATCACTCTCAAGGGTTGCCCAGCGGTCCAAGACCCAGTGTGGCAGTAGACTACCCAGGCTAGGATGAACCCGACTTGTTCAAGGGTACTCACTTGAATGGGTTCAAAGGTCGGACTGGTGGAAGAGGAGTTGGTCGTAGAGTTGGATGACATGATGTCCCCTTGGTTGATTCTTGGTTTGGATCCTTCCTTGACAGCAGCTCTGATGAACGATGACTGGGTCGTCGGCACACGGCAGCTCTCTTTTATGCAGAGTCAGGCTCCTCCTTCGGGGGGAGGGGCTTGTGATCCCTCCCCTTGCAACGACAAAGCGCCTTTAGCCACACCTCCAAAACAATCTTGCCTAGAACGATGGCAATAACGACGCCCAGGATGCCCAACAAATATGGCCACAGCATGCTCAGAGCATTAAGCAACCAATGCTCGATAATAGTGAGGCCTCCACCGACCACATTGGTGACCTCTTCCACCACATCTGAGATGGAGGTTACCAGGGTAGAGCCCAACGTCTCATACCAGCGACAGTCATGTTGATGTTTCCCCTCCCCACATTTCTGCCACACTTCTTTAGAGACATTGCAGGTGAGGTTGGAATAGAGAAGGTTAGGTCCCACCCAGTCAAATCCAGGGTCCACTTCTCCATCACACAGACTCTTCCGGAACGCATGGCCCTCTGCGAGAGCTATGAGGGTGTCGGGGATGAAAGGAACGGGGAGGTCCAGGATACTCTTGCGCTTCTGGAGGTGATACCCCAAAATCGCATCAGTGCATGTTTTACCGCTCACAAGCGCCCTCCGCCAGTTCCCTTGAATCTTCCTCCAAACGACCTCGGAGGCATGCGTGTTGTACTCGTCCGCATAGTGTTCTGTGCAGTGGTCCTCCCAACCTCGGAGATTTTGACAGGGCTTCCTGGCTAGTCCAATGGTACACTCGGTATTGTTGCGAGTGCACACCATGCGCCAAGGTCTCGGGATGACATAGTTGTCAGGCCTCCAAAAAATCCCTGGCCAGATCATACGGTCTTTAGAGTAAACAGTGGCTATGTACTGGTATTTAATCCAGTAGTTGTTGGACTCGTTGAGGCATGGTATAACCCAGGCTTGTAGCTCTTCCTGTTGGAGCCCCCACCATTCCCAGTCCCAAGCTCGATAGTAGTCCTCATACCAAGCTCGGAGGACCATCTTCGCCGTAGGGAAGGTTTCGGGGTCGGGACAGTGATATTTCCAGGTGGAGTAAAAGGTGTTGCTGGTTTGCCAGAGGTCACATCTCGGAGAGGACATAGTCTTCACCCAATCGGTGTCGTTAAGACTATCAAAAATCCGTCTGGCCACACACTTGTCAATCTTTGCAAAGTGGTCTTTGGGAGCTGTCAGCAGATCATCTGGTGTTGGTAGTGGCTGCGTCCGCATATCGGCAACGTATGGTCCCTTCAACCCAGCAGGAGAGCGAACAGCCCCCTCTGGGAAATCTCCCTTAAAGTACACTTGGTCTTTAGCTATGCCGGTCCAGGAGAATGAATCGTTCAGCCAGGTCTCAATTTCAGTACGCACTGCACTCGCCCGAACCCATGAAAGTGACCAATACTCTTTCAGAGCCAAAGCTATATGATTTTGTTCCAAGAATCTGAAGTATTTGTTCCAGAGGCATGAACTCAACAGACTGAACTTGGTTCTATAGCATTCTTGCTGGTCGAGCTGGTGTACGAACCTTGTGGGGCCCAGATTTATCAAGAACGCCGTGATGTTTTCCCAGACCAACGGCCCGGGCCGCTCTGTGGGCCGTGTCCGAACGCCGGTGCTGGTATTCCTCTTTTTGAACAGCGTCGAGGTGTCAACTACTTCTTCTTCACAATTTAAATGATAATCTCCCCAAAATTCCCCTTTTGGGAGCCATGTTTTACATCCTGAGGATCTATGTGGGGCTGAATAGATTACTTCAGTGTCCCAGTATCCCTGAAGTGGCAACAGTATCAGGGGTCGACAGGCCATGTTACAGTGCCATTCTGGCATGCCTCGGTCCGGGTGGATCCAGTTACATCTGACGGTCCGACGTTCTTTCTGATGCAGGATTCTTATCCAGCAGATCACTCCATCGCTGAGAAACTCGTGGTTGTAAATTTCCCAGGTACGATTCAGAAGGTTATCTATGGTGGAATCATTCAATTCATGGGCTCGGCTTTCCACGTACTTTTTCCCGTTGTCTTTGGTAAACTTCTGGGTTTGGTTCTGAATTGACGACTCGTTGTCCCATGGCACAAAGACAGAGATGGTACTTGTGTTCCAGCAATTGAAGGTAGCATATCTGGATCGTCCATAGGTGACTCTTGAATGCGTAAGATGCCAGGGCCCAACTCCGATGAAGTATAGGATAGCGATAAGGATGGATGCAGCAAGTAGTAAGGCAAGCAGCGTAAGCAAAGTTTTTATGTACAGTGGGGTATCCGTTCTCGTGGTCTTTTTCTGTAGCAGGGGTCCGTCAGGGGTTTCCGAGTTATCATTGTTGTCAAAGTCAGCGATATTTTCCGAATCAGAGGTTTCTTCTAGCAAATTTGCTCTTGTATACATGCGTCTTAACCGGGTTTCTTCCATCCTTGTCTTTATGAAGATAGGATCAGTATCTCCCTGGGGTCCGTGGTATTGGGCTTGGTGCAGATCTTTTTCAAAGTTCTGCTGCGCTGACGAGGAGTAGTTCTTGTAGCCACTCGTCTGGTGGCTCTCCCTTGCAGTAGAGAGTTATACACAGGAGAAGGGTAGGGCAATTTAGGTTCCAACCCCCTCCACACCCATTTCCAAAGGAACACCCTCCAGAAGTCGGGTCGAGGAAATGGGCCTTGGGCGGTGCCACCCCGCAGCTTGTCATCTCGCCAGGCTTCGTGTTCGTACCCTACTGCCGTTGGTACTGAAACGTAGGTACATAATGATTGCCCATGCAACGTTAATCTCGTACGATACCCCCAAGACGCCGGAGTGAAGATCCTCTGGTGAGGCGGATTGGGATAAACTCTGTCCAATTCCAATCTCAGCGGGAGTCTGGTGTTATTGAAAACATAGTAGTCTGGGTTTGTCTCCATCTTTATTATTATCTTCGCCATACCTGGGGATGTGGTCCAAATGATCATGCCATTTATTGAGAGTTCACAGTATTGTCCCTGTAGCGGTTCCAAATAATGGGGACCCCACCGAACCCGCACTTCCTTCCCCTCAATCATCAGATAGACTGTATTAAAAATCCATGGAAGGTGCTGTGAACAATCCGGTGAAATCCCGTCATAGCTACTCGCGTCGGCTGACATTTTCCCTTGCCAAATCAGGATTATCGAGGGGACAAAATAATATGGTTTCTGCCATGGACGTGGCGATGCCTCCTCACTCTCTCCGACTTCTTTTACCTCTTGGAGATTGGGGGGTCGAAGGTAGGTGAGGTGCTTAAGATAGTAAGCTTCTGTGAGCGGATAGGAGACAGTGAAATCTTCTCGCGGCATGTCTAGTAGTACGGAACCGTTTGGGAGTTTCAGAAAGGGTCCTTTCTCAGAGAACCCAGACCAGACTTCTGGGCCCACTTTAAATAATTTGCTCACAAAGTATTTTTTCCCACTTCGTTTTTTATTTTTCTTCTGACTTTTAGACTTGGTAGCTCGGTTCCCTTCCTCTGGGGCATCCTTCAATTCTGATTTTTCTTCCTCCATGCTGATGTGAGTGTCTGCCAGGCGCTGGTCTTGAACTTTTTCTTAGGAGGTTCCAGATTTACGGTCGCATAAACCTTTTCTTCATGCACCACCTCAACTGTTGCTCCTACTGAATATACTCCTTTATAAGGGATAGTGAGCATCTGCACTGAGAGTTGAACCTTGCGGGTGGTGCTAGGATCAGTGGGCGTTCTCACTCTGTGGGCCACGCCCCCTGGAACTTGGAATATTCCGTCACGAAAATTAAGTTCTGCTGTCACAGTGTACAGGGCCGACTTTTCTTTGGGTCTTGCTGCGTTGCTGCCCCACCCGTCAATCTCTGTGGTGTAATAGTAGAGATCTGATGTGCGTACTCCCCTTTCTCTTGGTACGTCCGGCAGGTCTGTCACGGCGACGGTGCAGTCGTTGATAACTTCCAAAATTAAGTGCGCCCAGGTGGTTAGTTCCCAGGGGCCTGTCCAGCCCCCATTCACAGCCTGCACTTTGGTTTCATCTGGGAGCAAACTTAACTCCTCAGCCATGGGGCGGTTCGTTTGAGGCCGGTACACCCGGAAGACCAGGGGGGAGTGCGTGGTACTTACTGGTGGGAACTGCAGTTGTGTTCGCGCAGGGTCATAGGGCCAGGCCGAATGGACGGAGTCCCACAGATAATCGTGTGGCCCTTCTTCCTTCCGCCAGATCCACTGTTCTCTCCCGGAGGTGTCCTCTGGGGAGTTGGGGGGAGCAGAGGGCCCTGAAAACCATTGGACTGATGGTATGGGGCTTCCATAAGTACACTGAACCCCTCCGTACGTTTGGAAGTACCGCAGCGAGCTATAAAACCTCCTCACTTGCCAGCCGTCAGCTTCCCCTGACAGAGTCACCTCTCCTCCTTTGATCTGCTCACTGCAGACTGAACAGCTGCTCAATTCCTCTCCGTCCCATAGACAGGTGCATCTTCTTGGTTCGTCCTCCCGCCATCCCCACTGACCTACCAATACCAGCCGAGGCAGGTAGCCCATTCGACAGTTCCCACATATCTGGACATTCATGACAGAGACAGGGGAGACGGGAAGGTGTTGCAGTCTACTGGCTATTGCTTCCTGTCGCCTGGGTTTGTCGCGACCTGGTCCCTCCCAAGTGATAGAGAGTTGACTAATTGATAAACACACAGGGCAGCGATTCTTCGCTTTACTCCACACCAGCATTTCGGGATCCTCCGACAGG
>NW_006800279.1:657413-659193 GCF_000485575.1 Poecilia formosa
CAACCGCTGCCCTCGGCGACCTGCGTTGTATTTCCCACACACTTCACAGTCCCTCAGCACACGTTGGCCTTGTTTCACTGGGATCCAAAGTCCATGCTCCTCCAGCTCCTTACGGGTGGATCGCACGCCTGCATGACCAAGGGCTTCATGCACACTCCGCACGACCTCATCCACGTACTCTTCTGGGACCTCCCTTCCTCTGGGAGTGCTGTCCCACTTCTCGATTCCGACAAAGACAATCTTCCTTTGTTGGACATAGGAGTCCACCTCATCATTTCCACGCCAATGAGCTCCCTCATGCGTGTGCGCTCGTTGGTGCTCTACTCGACGTTTGAGATCCGTTCTGAACTGTCGGTTGTGGATTTTATACTTATCATTGGTGAACACGATCAGTCCGTCACCTTCGATGTCCCATGGTTCTCCGATGTAGCGATGCACCTGGAGCCCAGTCTGCAGCCTGACGCTGATGATTTCTTTGGGTAATGGGGCTAGTTCTCGGGGCATTTTCCGGGCATTTGATTTCTGAGACATCTTCCTGGGACTGTCGGTTGTCCCTCTCTCTTCATCTGTGTCGCCTCTCTCATCATCCGAACTGCTTCCAGACTGCCGTCGTAGGGGAGCCGCTGGCTTCCTCTCCGTACTGTATGCTTGTGGCTGGAACTCACCCATCCAGTTCCGTCGCGGAGACCATTCTTTCGCTGCCTCCGCCCATTGTCTCTCATCGAGGTTGAGGGCAAACGTCCTACCCTCGACCCCCTGTCTTGGCAGCTCGGAGGGTCCTTGTCGGTTCCTTGAAGGTCCCGGTTGTTCTTGGTCTTCTTCATCGTCATCTTTTGTGAGGTCTATTAGATCCTCTGATGTTGGCTTTCTTAGCGGCGACGGGTTACGGCTGGTCCTCTGGGTAGGAGGTTCGGACATGTCCGACTCCTCCAGGTCCAGTTCTCGTTTCCTCTCTTGATCCTTTCTGTACTCTGCGAGTCTCTGAAGGACTTCGTTACACTCGGCATAACGGGATGTTCCTCGGACCTCTGGGTTTACCAGGATCCCGTCTATACCGGCGGCTATTGTTGCTGTCTTCACTATGCTGTCGTATTTTTCAGAAGGACTGTAGATGATTCGTAACTTGCCTTCTGTCCATCCTTCCAGTAGGTCAGCAAACCACTCCAGCCATTCTTTGACTTCTGTCTTTTTGGCAACTTTCGTCGGGCACTTGACGACTCCTAGGCGGTGATTATCTTTGAGCTGGGTGCAGTAGTAGACTTTCTTATGCCGTATTAGTGCTTCCAGCATCCTTTTCCCAAGCTGCGGGTCATCCGTGTAATGACCTCGTTCGAAGTTTCGCCGATTGGTCGTGGTCCAGGTCTCTATCCCATCACCGAGCAGTATCAGCATCACTGGAAGCTGTTGCAGGACAATCTGGGAGCGCAGGAGCTGTGCTTCTTCCTCTGGTCCGGTGACGCTTGTCTCCCGCTCTGTCGCTGACGCTTGCGGGGGTTCCAGTCCTCCTTCTTCTTCCTTTCCTTCATCCATGATTGTCTTTGTCTTCGAGTCGCCTTTCCCCCAAAGCCTCTCTTTAGCCTTCAAGCAGGGATGGGTTTAGGCTATTGGATACTAGCCCTGCTCCTGGATACTTGACTATCCTCAGCAGAAGCTCTCCCTCGCCTGCATGCCATACAGTTACTGCAAGGGTTGTGACTGACAGCCGGATCAGTCCCCACTAACTCTATTCCTTAAGAGCTACCCTCCAAGTGAGCTCTTCAGATATTCGCCTCTGTTTTTA
>NW_006800280.1:0-1553 GCF_000485575.1 Poecilia formosa
ACATCCAGGGAATCACCAAGCCCGCGATCCGCCGTCTGGCTCGCCGCGGGGGAGTCAAGCGTATTTCCGGTCTCATCTACGAGGAGACCCGCGGTGTGCTCAAGGTCTTCCTGGAGAACGTCATCCGTGACGCCGTCACCTACACCGAGCACGCCAAGAGGAAGACCGTCACCGCCATGGACGTGGTGTACGCTCTCAAGAGGCAGGGCCGCACTCTGTACGGCTTCGGAGGTTAAACGGTGAACTCTACTTACTAAACCAAAGGCCCTTTTCAGGGCCGCCCACTTATCGGTTAATGAGCTGAATTTCTGTGTGATGCAACATGTGTAAAAGTAATCTAGAAAATCTAAAGAAATGAAGTTTACTTCTGTCTCAACCTGCATAACAAAACATAAGAAATTAAAATAGCTTGTTCACACTGTGTAAAGTGTTTTGCTTCCACATATTCTTACGGAAGTTTTGAGGGGTTAAACTGGCAACACATGAACTCATTGTTTCATCAGTAGATGACAAGTAAATTCACGGGGAGGTACTTGGGCTAAGTTATCAAAAGTGGGGTTTATGTGAACTTGAATGTATGCTTCTCTTGAAAATGTAGAGGAAAAACTGTTTGTGTGAGTCTTAAAAAAACAGCCTAGTTGTTACAAGTTATTGGGAAATTAATTTCTTCTGGAATTTTTATTTTTCAGTTTTATTATGGAAGAACCCTAAAGAAATATATTTGAAAGAATTAATCGTATGTAAAGTATGACAATGAAAAACTGACTTCTGTTATATTTTTTTCACCCTTTTCATTTTTTATCCAGGGTTAAATCTTTCTTTTTGTAGGCCAGGCATTTTGTTCTGTTTTAAATTTGAAAAGATTAAGTGAAATTGAAAGGTTACTCACTGTTTCTAAACAAAAAATGATCTGCATGTTTTATTGTCAAATGAGTTTTTAGTGGTTTTTGCTCTGTGGTTTTTAATGAGAATTTATTAAATGGTTATTTTGTAAAAGTGAAGGGTAACAGCATTTCTTTTCATCTATGAGAAATACACTATTTTGACAGTATTTGTCTCTAAAGAAACCTTGGAAAAAGTTTGTGGTTCAACAAATGTGGATAGAATAAGCAATAAATAACGTAAAAAGCAGTGATGAAGTGTCTGCTTTTATGGTTTCACTTTTAAGGAGAACGTTGGCGATTCCCGCCCTTTGTCTCGACTGCGCGCAACATTTGAAAAACCACGTGGCTTCAATTCAAATACCTCCTGATTTACTGAGCCATCCAATCACAGCCAGGAAATGCAACAGCTCAATTTCCATACAGCATGTATAACATCAGCGGTTCCTGTTCAGCAACACATTCGTCGCTGTAAGTTTCCAGAGACAATATGCCCGAACCCGCAAAGTCTGCGCCCAAGAAGGGCTCCAAGAAAGCGGTCACCAAGACCGCCGGCAAAGGAGGCAAGAAGAAGAGAAGGACCAGGAAGGAGAGCTACGCCATCTACGTCTACAAGGTGCTCAAGCAGGTCCACCCCGACACCGGGATCTCCTCCAAGGCCATGAGCATCAT
>NW_006800280.1:1905-3395 GCF_000485575.1 Poecilia formosa
AGATTACCTAATAGTTTTACCTGGTCTATGAAGTGTGCCCCTGTCTTTATGGTTGGATTTGATTAAAAATGTAACCTAGAAATGGACATGCATGCACATCAACATGAATCTAACGAATACTGAAACCTGACATTTGAGCCTTTAATGTTCATTTGACATGCTTGGTGTGTGAACATATGTAAAGCTTTCAGGCAAAAGTATTTCACACTAAATATGCCAACATTTCTGTTGTATATAATCTGAAGGATAAGATCAGCTGAGGAAAAAAGATTATCACCAGATTGCTCCCATGCTCCATTTGCACTAGGGGGTGCTATAGCACCCCCTAGTGCTATAGCTCCCCCTAGTGCAAATGGACCATAGAACCCCCAAGAAAATAAGTCGAAGCTTCAGCACAACACGTGATTTATCATCTTTTTAAAGAATCCGAGTCGTTTCTCAACTGAGGTAAAAGTGTTGGATGCAAATTGTTTTTAGATGGAAAAAAAATGATAGACGCAATGCACAGCCACAGGCTGATCTCTACCAGAGTTGGCAAAAGAACCAATTTTGGTGTGCCACCCTAAAATTTTCACTGGTCCAATCTGAATATCACTATGAAAGATGTCTGGCGATGCCACAGATTATTTCAGCTTTTGCTGCTGATCAGATTCTCCTGGTTGTATAGCACATTTTTTTTCCTGTTGCTACCTGTTGCATTTATTACTGGGCATAACAGCATATTCTTTCCAGCTACAGACAGCAGCAGTCCAAAAAAAAAAAAAAGAAGAAAAAAGACTGCCATTGTCAGAAAAATAGAAATAAAGTTTTTTAAATGTGTTTAAAATATTCATAATAAGCTGTAAGAGAACATCTGGTTGGAGATTAAAGATAATTTAGAAGATTAAATTACTATGGGTCTGTTCAGATTTCTTTACAGTATTCTGTTCATTTGTTTGTTAAATATTACAGAAACACAAGAATGTCTCCTTTCATAACAGAATACATAAAATTAAGGAAGTATAACATTGAATTGAAGAGGATTTGTCATGAAACATTACTATTTGCAAATATATGGGACTGGAGATGAGAATTCATTAAGGGCCATTTTGGTAGCCAAAAGAACCGAAATTCCCATCACTGCAAAGCAGTTTGATTTTCCATTGTAAAGTACTTTAAGACAACACCGTTGGCCGAAGTGATGTACACCCGAAACCGATCAGGACAGAAAAATGTGCTAAAGAATGAGGATTTGATGCTCTCATGATGTAATGAGTGTGTGGCTCTTAAAAGAGCCGTTGTGTTTGTTGCCGAGCAGCCGCAGCAGCAGCAGGTTTACTTGGTCTTGGCGGCCTTCTCTGTCTTCTTGGGCAGCAGCACCGCCTGGATGTTGGGCAGCACTCCACCCTGAGCGATGGTGACTCCACCCAGCAGCTTGTTGAGCTCCTCGTCGTTGCGGACGGCCAGCTGCAGGTGACGGGGGATGATGCGGGTCTTCTTGTTGTCGCGGG
>NW_006800280.1:4875-12254 GCF_000485575.1 Poecilia formosa
TAGCTCTCCTTCCTGGTCCTTCTCTTCTTCTTGCCTCCTTTGCCGGCGGTCTTGGTGACCGCTTTCTTGGAGCCCTTCTTGGGCGCAGACTTTGCAGGTTCGGGCATGTTGTCTCTGGAAACTTACAGCGACGAATGAACTGCAGAACAGGAACCGCTGATGTTATACATGCTGTATGGAAATTGAGCCGTACCGTCCCGTGGCTGTGATTGGATGAGGCGCTCAGTGGAGGTGGACTTTGTTGTAGTCCCTCCCTGTCTGTTAATAGCGGGAGAAGAAAAGACGGGAATCCCGCAGCTCCCCGTTTGTTACTTAATGTAACAAAGTAATAAACACCATTGATACATTTTAACCATTTGAATCGTTATTTTTCGCTTTTGAACACTTTTCTCTTTTTTTATGAAAAACACTTTTGTTTCATTATAAAATACAAGTGCAGGATGTACAGTATGGTCCTTTGAAAACTGATCAATATTGTGAGTGATTATGTCCATGCAGCTTAACTTAAATTATTAAATACAGTTTAACCTTTACTTTTATACATGAAAAAGGTACCTTATGTCATGCTACTTCATGAGACCTTAGTGATCACATTTTTTAAATCTATTTTGGCTCCACGGCTGCTGCGGTTCAAAAGAACTCATAATTAGAATAATACAGTAATTTTCCTCTCCGCCGTTTTCCTCCAGTGAGTGACATATCACATTTCAGAGACTTGTGACAAAATAAGTTTATCATTGATATTCACACAGAATAAAGTTTGACACAAGTTAATCACGTTTTGACCAATCCACTGGATCGGATCAAACGAAGCTTAGATTAGTCCAAAGCAGCAAAGCAGAAATTTACAATCATTTATCTTTGGTGATGAGTTTCAAGTCCAGGCTGGCTTGGCACGTTGACTTCACCCGTCATCTAATCACGGATTATTACAGATTGTGGCTATATGATTACATTTGAACTGCCACTGACCAAAGGTATAACCAGATTTATATAAACCATTCCATGCTGAGATCAGTAACTCAGAGATATTCCTTCTTCTTAAAGACGTCTCCATCAGGCTGCTGTCTCCATTTCAAGGTGGTTACACTCGGCCCATTCTCATTCAGTCTGTCCTGCAGCTGGTGAAGGAAGTATGGGTTTGGGAGATTAATGTTCCAAAGAAATGTAATTTTTTTTTTTTTTTTAATTTCCAAAAATTACCTTTTTCAGGATGTTTGCCCTCAGAAGCGGATCATTCAGATTGACAGAGTCCTCAGTCTTCAATCTCAGTTTCACAACCTGTTTCATTTCTACTTTTTAAACAAGATGAGAGAAAGAAAAATAAAGCTGCAGCTCATGTTGTCCTACATGCACATCAATAAGGGAAAACCACTTAAACACTTACCTGGGAGGCTGTGGCAAACAAATGAACTTTTTTTTTCACCTGTGCGAAACCTCCAATCACCTTTATTCCATGTCACACCACAAAGTACTCAGTTGGAGCCTATTATTTTTAAAACATCTGCCCACTTGCTGTAGACAAAGCTGCTCCTATCAGACCAGTACAAATATGGATCTCTAAATAGGCCAGTCCATGCTATGGTCCCACTAGGCACCAAACTTCGAGCTCTCTGGTTTTCTGTGTCGTTCCTGATGGTAACCAGGTCTCTGAAGTTCTGCCTGCAGTACGTGTGAGCATCGGACCAGGATCTGGGTTCATTGACCAGAACATATTCAGGATTCTCTTGTGTGCCTGCAGTATAGGATGAAAACGAGCAGCATTTGCACATTTTATGATGAAGTCTTTGTCAATACTGAAATGTAGTAGTTGTATATCATTACCGTTGTAGCAGATAAATGGGTATGAGAAGCTGCAGGAATCATCCCAACATTTTCCACTGTGTGTTTCTCTCTGCAGTCGGCCTGAGCTTCGCTCCAGGTGAAAGATCCAGAGACAAAGTGATACTGAAGCTGGATGCATGTGGAGAGGATGAACCTCTCTATTAGGAATAAAACATAAAACATTCCTCATAAACTCTCAAGGTCTTATTCCACCAATGTAACTTTTTCCACAGCATTAAAGCAATTACAACCCATTTAACCCCACCAGCAACAATTTTTGGTAGGACATTTTTTTTAACTTCTGGAAGCTCTAAAAGAAATTTGACTTTTGGCAGCTAATTGAAGTTTTTAAATAAAAATAATAGTGTCTATTCTAAGCAATATCAATTTCATGTAGCTAGTGTGAAAGGTCACATGACCAGACCTCTTTATTTCCTGCCTGTAATGCTGGAGGCAAATGTCAGTCACAAAGCTGTCCAAGAGGAAGTCAGCAAAATATTTAAATAAACAAATATAAATAAAATATTTTGAACACATGTTCTTTCAAGTGTCTTCTACTGATATATAAAGAAAATTGTATCCCTTGATTCATCTGTTGATCGTAAGAAGAGTAACAACTGTTGCTACTAGCATAATATATACATAGCACTGTGCTATGTCTAAATGGTTTGCCTGTTTATTCTATATACATTGCTGTTTCCCCATGGCTTAAATTAACAGATATTTTAGACCTTCTAGACCTGAAGGAACCTCCAAAAGATGTCTCCTACATCAGTCATTCCCACAGTTGAACCCCTCCCCCAAGTTCAAAGGTCACTTGGTTAGCACATTGAGACAATGACATCTGCAGGGTGTGGCATTGAATATATGTACCTAAAATATTTCTGAACACTCTTATAATCTTATAACCGTTCTTTGTTATAAAAGTTTATGCATGTCATAATTTTTCTTATTTTTTTTTCTATGTGTAAATTGGCCAGATTTGTGTAATTTAGACTATGCAGTTTCCTGCCGGCAACAATTGTTGCAGAGTATAAAGCCTAAATTTTCACTTAACATAACCAACATAAAATGTACCTACCTGAGAGAAAGAAGACCAACAAGATCCTCTACATCGTCATTCTGCTCTGTAGAGAGCAGGGGCAAAACTCTGATTTTGTTGAACAAAAAATAAAAAATATGCAAACATTTCTGACGCGTTCGGCGTATAGGAATACAGATATGCAATGCTTGTAGGCAAACATGGAAATGCTTACAGGGGCCTTTGTTCAGCGTTCCGGATATTAATGTTATGACATGATGCCTAAGCAAATTATTTTTAAACATTAATCTTCAGTAATCATAAGTGTCTGCAGGCAGGAGGCTGTCAGACTGAGCTTCTACCAGCTGCAGACTGGAGGAGGATAGAATGAGAACAATCGCCAGATTGTTCCTGCATGTTCAAATCTGACCACCTTCCGTATTTTTGTCTCTGTGTGTGACAGATCCCAGAATGTCAAAGCATGTTGCAGATTTTCCTCCATTTTCCCTCCACTGTTTTTCTGAAAGGCTTTTACAACCAACATAGCCACTTCTCCTGAGCTTGTTTCTGTAGCGTGGCCACTGAGTTTCTATGCAGTGGCCATAGAAACAGCATAGAGACTTCCTTCAGTTCGCCTCCAAAAGAAGTCCAGTTTTCTTGTACTTGACTTGAGCACTTAGGAATGTCTCAAAATGACTGATTGCAGTTGAGTGGTTGCTCTATGAATTTGAAAATACGGTCATGTATTTTTCACACAAAGTATGTCAGGATTTGTGCAAAATGTGCATGGGAGATTGTTTTTTTTTTTTTTTTTTAAACATGGTTTAGTCACTACAGAATACAGAGCTTCAATCCATTAAGAACATTTGGGATTTTGCAACTCTGGACAGAAATAAATGCTGTCATTGTGAAAACACAGCAAGCGCATCCCATAATCAAGTCTGGAGGAAGTACAATGAAGAAATTGAAGCAGGTCAGTGTTTTTTTTATTTTTATTTATTTATTTTTTTTTTTATTGAGTGTGCAGTGCAAAATGCAGAAATTTGAGCATCTATAGGAGTTGAAACAAGAGATAAAGGATGAATATTTTATGTTTGTCTTCAAGAAAAAACATGAAAAAATAAAATCTGCAAATGGTCAGGTAAAGCCCAAACAGAAGTACTTAGGGGGCCTTTATAAGAAATTGTGATTATTATGTATATTTCTACCTTCAAAAAGAAGTACTATTATTTGGACTTTTTCCCATGACATAGTTTACCTAGCATAGATGCTGCCCAAGTAAAAGTTAAAAAAAAATGTGCCTAACTCTTCACAATATTTTTTTCTTTTTGTGTATGTATCCAATTATTTCGGAGAAGTGTTAAAAATCTAGCGCACAGTTAGCAAACTAAATAGTGGCTAAACAAAGAAAGATGCTACAAAATAAAAGCTTCAGCGGTGGTCACGTGACAAACTTAGCTCACGTGCTTTCTGTTGTGTAGGTTTTCCAGGTGTTTTGCGACAAAACGTCGCTGTTAGGTTGTGTCATTAGGAGAAGTTGTGCAGTGTTGTTTGTTGGTCTCATTTAGCTCTCCATATATAGTGTAGTGTAAATGTAGTACCTTTTACGCCCTGACGTCATAGGGACGAGTCTTTGAGATTGTTGAATTTCTCCGCGGGAGAACTGAGCAGCGCTACAGCAGTAGGTAGTTCTTTTTTTGCGTAATTTTCACACACAAAAAAGTAATACTTCTATTCGTGGTTCTCTCAAAAGCATTAGCCGAAGTTTCTGAGAGAATGTCTTTGGAACAGTCGTCGGTTGTTTCACATTTTCGCTTAGTGAAAATTGTGTGAGAGTGAGTTTTTTTTTTAATTGAGCTGTTTTGCGAATGGAGTTAGGCGTGAACTGGCTTTTCCAAACTGAAATTCCCACCATCTGCACTGAGACGAGGGGACATTTTAGGACACAACTGGTCTTCGTAGTGAGCACATCCAAGCCCTTCCTCTCATATGGCTGCTGCTTCAACATATTACACTATATAAAACGGCTTTGCAACTTATGGCTCTTCTGCAGTTGCTGCTAATAGTTTTTCCATGAAAATTAAAAGCAACCAGTTAAGCTTTTCAAATACATATAGAATAAAACATAAAAGTTTTTAACAGTTTTTCCCCCAAAAAAATTCTAGCAGTATTTGCAAAGATTGATACTAAAAGTAACAGTCATATGTTCTAGATATATTTTCCTTGTCATGTGTGTGTGTGTGTGTGTGTGTGTGTTTTTTAATGGTATCCATGTGCTTTAAAAAATTCTTTCATGTTTACCTTCACTTCACATCCTAAAAATAAGAAATTTAAAAAGTCATGTGACGTTTGCGGCTCTGAACAAGTTTTATTTGGCTGTCCTGAGCAAAATGGCAAATGTTGCCGTCTCTAAGAGCAGACTCAAGACCCATCTTTTTAACTGTATTTCCTTAATTGAATCATTTCTGCTTAGTTTGTGCATTTTCCATGCAGTTGTGAGTTTTTCCATGTGGGGTTAACTGTTTTTATTGATCTCTACAGCACTTTGAGCTGCTTTTAGTATGAATGGTGCTTTATAAATAAAATTGATTGATTGACTTAGGTTGCAAAGGTTGCAGAGCAATGCTATAGAAGTTGGCTGACTCATAAAAAAAGTTTGTTATTGTACACTTTTTTCATAGTTGCACTTTAGAAAGGGATTCTTTGGTAAAGAACTTTCAGTCATCGTTTTAGTTTTATAATCGTTGAGTAGGGCTTTGTTAAAAGGCACACAGGACATGAGTAGACTTCAAACTGTTTATTTTAAACATTATTTGCCTCACTGCATCATAAATGGAGAACCTAAGGAGTACTAACAAAATGTTCTCAAAACTATTCACTTAAGTTTTTTTTTTTTTTATGTTTTGCATGCATTTGTTTAATTAAAACCTGGTTGTGTGTTCATGTAAGTGTTGTATTTATCTGTATATCTCATTAGTTTCTTTGTTGCATACTGGCTCAACAAAGTTCCTTTGAAAAAAAAAGAGAGAATGTTTGGAAAGGAAATGGAACTGCTTTAAAACAAGAGCATTAATGTAAAGTGTCTACTTGAAAAACAGTTGATAACTGAAACTTCAATACAAACGTCAAACTTTATTCAACTGAAAGTTTGCAAAGCAACCAAGAGAATTAGAACTGATCCAGAAAATGAATTTAATGGAAGCTAAATGTGTTTTCAAAGATGGCAAAAACACTAAGCAAAAAATTAGCTTCACTATTAGCACATTGTGTGTCTAACTCCATCTTTTTTTTTTTCCCCTCCCCACAGATATGTATGCACCTCAGTTCTCCCTCCGGCCTGCTGGCCCTCAGAAGCAGGTTCAAGTGAGCCATGCTGCTGGTAAGGCAGCCCAGCCACAGACACCGGAGTTGCTGGTGCAGGTCGCGTCACAAACACACGAAGGCGTTGACCATCGCTCTATGCTCGGAAAGTTGAAGGTGCAGTTTGGTGTGTACAAGGGAAAGACTTTCAGCTGGCTTTTAAACAATGACCGGGACTACATGGTGAAGGTTCTGGCAAGCCATGAGGTGGAGCAAGAGTGCGACAAAAGCACCACCTTGCTTCAGAGATACAAGGACGTCCTGCTGAGGTACGCTCGTTTGTTCCCAGAAGTGACCGCTGCCATATCTGCCAAGAGGCGGGCAGAGATGGAGGCCGTGGGCCACCAGGTGGTTGGTTTCGGCACATACAGTTCCCTCACCTACAGGGAGCTGTATGAGAGCAGAGAGCAAAAAATACGCAGGTGGGAGCATTCCTGTCATGACTGCTGCACAATCTGTGGTTTGTATTGCTAAAACGTCTCCATCTCCGTGTCTCAGCTACAGGAACTTGATTAGGAGGCTACGGGTTCGGAATGTCAACTCTCAGTTTAGTAAGCTAAAACAGTACATCCTCAGTATGGACATGGACTGTACTCCTGGTCAATCCACTTCCTGCTCACTGATGTGCACCACCAACGCAGACGTCCAGTCCAACACCACCTTAAGGATTTTATCAGTATCATCGTTGTCCCCTCAGTGCCAGGATACCAATCTGGGGAGCGCCACGGTTCCTTACGGTAAGGTTTAAGACCAGGGTGATTTTAATGTTCCTCAGGGATGAGGAACATCCCTGAGGAATGCTGGCTAAGTGCTGGCTAAGCTGCTTCTAATGTGGTCACGGTTTGATCTTAACAACCACGTTTGACTGTGTGTGGTTCACAGCATCCAGCACCACTCCTGGTCCTCCATCACATCCCACAGCTCAGGTTGGTGGTGTTATTTCAAAGCAGAATCAGGTAGTTCAGCTGCCAGAATTCCTGCTCTCTCTTTCTAAAGTTTGGAGCTTTGTTGCTGATGCTGTGTTTCCAGATGTTCCCGTTGGAGTCCTTCAGGATTAGCCTTCCTCCTGAGCAGAGAGAGTGGCTAAGCACGGTCCTGTTCTCCACGGGTGCAACAGGAAAGTGTGTTCTCTCTGAACAACTGCAGTTGTGGTACAACCCACCCGGTCCGTCCC
>NW_006800280.1:14786-22102 GCF_000485575.1 Poecilia formosa
TTCCAGGTAGAAGACAGCTCACAACTTGCTCCTGCTTGTTCGCCAATTCTGCCACTCTGGTGTTAAGACCTTTTTCTACTTTCTTTGGCAGACACTTCTGCCAATGACTGTCATTTTCAGATGTACCTGTTGCAGGCGCTAACGCGCTGGAACCAGGACCAGACTCGGGTGGCAGCAGGTGAAGGGAGTACCATGGGTATGAGCTCTACAGAGCTGAAGAAGCAGAAACTCAACCAACTGAGACAGCATTTGCTGGGAGAAACGCTGCCTGAGACGACCAAACCACTGCTGTATACAGGTAACACTGAGCAGCAGAGATGGAACAATGCCAGAGGTTAACATTACCTGTAATCTTATAGATTTGACTTGCGTTGGGGATGTGGCTGGGTTTGTGTAGGTCAGGTGCATGGGTGATTTTTGTGCATGTTGTACGATAATGTCCTGCAGGTTATTACCGAACCTCAAAAATACCTGCTCATAGCATTTAGCAGTCACAAAATGTGAAATGCAAATAATCACCCAACCAGAACACTAATAATAAAACATAATTTACTAAAGCCTCCAAGCACATCATTTGCCTCAAGGAATTTTAAAAATCAGGAGATTCAAATGTCAGAACTGAAAAATATAAAAGGGAGTAAAAAAGAAATCTTCATTTTTGGCCAAATACTTGTAGATTGTACGGAAACTTGTACAATAACAAATTTCTCCCGGTTGAGAGCAATAGATTGTGTCATAACACATGTCGTCGTTGACACACGGTGGATTTTAGCGCCCTAGCTTTTGCTAAAAACCATGTGTGTAAAGTACTTTAGCATTATCGGAACGTTAATGCTAAAGTGCTTTATGGTTGGTGCAACAAACTTTTTGGTTGGCAATGCCCAGCAGCTGCTTTAAAGAAAAATCATCACTTCCATGTCAAACACAAGGTTTTATAATATTAATAGTGCCTGATTTCTGAATAATTTCCCCAAAAAACTGTTTAACGGGTTTTCCACGCTTGTTGGCAGCATCCTGCATTGAACATTTGGATACATTGGAAACTTAAATTCACTGTTTTGTACTTTTCTTCAAAGGGGAACTGATGGGGATAAATTACCTGTACAGTCAAACTGGTCGAAAGCTGCGTGGGTTTCCAGATGACCCAGAGGAGCCAGACTGTTCAGAGATTAAGTTGCCGGATGAAGTCATGTCTGAGGAAGACTGGCCTCTTAATGTCTTACACAAGGATGTGGATGAGGGCTTCGATGAGGTGACTGAGGCCTGTTTCAACCCTTTGTTTAAGCCATCTCTACTTCAGCAGTCCAGTGCACCTCAGAAACCACCTGTGTCTGATTCTCAGTTGGAGCCTGTCCAGGAAGCACCTGGTCTCCAGGAAGTAAGCGTACTTTTCAGCTGGATGCTTTTCGGATTCAAATTATTTTTTTTCTTGTATTTGTCAATAATGGCAATAACTTCTTAAGGTTATTCTCTGCCACTCTGTCCAACTGGAGCTCATGAATGAAACCTCATACCTTCTTTTCAGGAGGCGGTGGGACCTGACGTGGCCCCTGGGTACCAACATGTGGTCCGATTGGCTCACAGGCTAATAACGTTTGCCAGAAAGGGCTACATCACCAATGTTGAAGTCGAAGAGATCATACATCTCTGGATGAACCTCTCGGAGGACGATAAGCGACCCGTAGCTTGTCCCTCTAAAGAAAAAGATTCCCCGACTAGGGGTAGGGGTCGAAGGCCTGCTGCCAGCTGTGTCACAGGAACAGACGGCACTATGTCCCTTTTACCCGACGCCAGCCGCCTGGTGGAGGCCATCTTTAAAGAACTCTCCATCCTGCACCCAACCTTGCAGAGGATCATGGGTGTGGTAATATACCGATGGTCCCTGGTTTTGAGGCATTATAACTCTATTAGAAACGTGGTAATGAGCCATCCAACCCTCCGATCCAGGACCACCCTCAATCTGTTTGCAATCAACCAGGTGACCGCTGCTCAGTGGTACGATTAGCATTTCTCCGCATTTCATTGTCATTTATCTCATAAAATGACTACTTGTGATGTGGGTCAACTGCTCTATTTTTACTTCCCAGGCACAAGAGATTTATGCCCAGAGACAAGATGACCACCCCCGTGGTTGCTGTGGCCCCACTAGAGGTTACGGTAACATCAGTGGAGTCCTCGCCGGTTGGCCAGGAGCCTAAGATGGACTCGAGAATCTTCTCTGTCAATCAGAACCTACTGGTGTCTGCAAAAGACCCTGAAGTGGCACCGTCACACACCTCTCCTGCTCCTGCTCCATCTACCAGCATCTCCATGGTGGGGGATGCTGAAGTCCCCGACTTCACCACACATACCCCACAGTCCACGGCTTCGAAAAAGAAAGCACGTCTCCCAGAGGTGGAAGTTGCAGCAAAGTGGGGGCAGATGCTGAAAGTGAAATCTGTCTGCATCAATTTCTGCAGGAGCTGTGGGGATCGGAAAATTAAAGAGACGGGTCACAGAATTCTGAGAATTGCAGACGGGAAGAGGCTGAACTATTGTCCCCGGGAAGCAAAGGGAAAGAGTCCAGAGGAATGGCTGGCCTCTCTGCGATTGTAATAGGGGTTGTTGAACTTTTCAATACTTAAGTCAACACGCATTCACCTGAAAATCTATAGAAACGGAGCCGTTTTCATCTCCCTACGTTGGCACACAGCTTCACACAGGACATTTAACTGCCTTCCTTCTCTTGCCACAGCTCACTTGGCCAATAAAGGATGGTTGAAACTTGAGCAACAAAGCAATTATCTCCAAACATGTTTTAGTTAAAAATTTAAAGTGCGATAAGGATGTTTTGAGTTATTTTTGCTTTTTTCGGCAGAGACACAGGAAAAGCCACACAATGTTGATGATTCCTGATGCTAGCAGTGCTGAAATTAATAAACTTGACCGTGATGATGTAAAGTTTCTATACTTTCAACAACTGTATTAACCATGCCAGAGGGCAAAAGCTAATGGGGAACCC
Organism: Poecilia formosa; assembly: GCF_000485575.1. Classification (NCBI taxonomy): domain Eukaryota; kingdom Metazoa; phylum Chordata; class Actinopteri; order Cyprinodontiformes; family Poeciliidae; genus Poecilia; species Poecilia formosa. The sequence goes on from NW_006800280.1 coordinate 17,788, forward strand.
ACGGCGTACTCTCCCGCCTTCCTGTAGTTTAACACCAAGGTTACCAGAAACGGAGAACTCCAAAAGAACTGCTGCTAAATAGATCTGCATGAAACAGATATTTGTTTACATTAAATGAATATTGGCTTATATCAGAAACATATGCCCTAATATTGGTGAAAACTGACCAATATCAACTGCAAGGAACCCACAATTTTCTGACTTTTTTTGCTATTACAAAATGTTTCCACTACTCTGTGTACTCTTATTAGCATCTAAGCTAATAAGAGTACAGCAGACTTATCTTCTGGTAGGTTCACGATGCTTGAATTTTAACATTCTACCACATTTCCTTCCAGCAATACTTTCTGATTTATATCCTATACTCACACTGATATTGCACTGACAATTGACATTTATTTTGTGAAGCTATGTTAAGAAAGCAGTTTTAAAATGGCTTGTTCAGCTAAATTGAAGGTACATACTTCAGGATTTCTATGGACTCTTGGGAAAAAATATGGAATTGCATTATTGTATTTTCTCAGGTCTGAGTGAGTAAAAAAATCCAAAAATAAGTGGACAGACAAAAACGTTTTAATTTCCAGACTTCATTCAAGTGTTAATGCCATTCATTCTGTATTTTTCCATCAGATGTTCTGCCTTCCTTCCTTAGTGTTGATTTCAATAAGTTTATGATATAAAAATGTAGATTTGGACATTTGCTCTTCTTTGACTTCAATTTTTGCTAATATTAGTTTTACAGGTCTTTTTTTCCATCATTACAATTTGAAAATGTGAACCTGATTGTATGTTTTTGTTTGTGATTAAATAACTTTTATAAATTAAATCAGATATTACATTTCACTAAATCCTTTTACTCCTACTACTTTAGTAATCTTTTTTATTTTAAAGTTGCCTTTTACTTTCAATTTAGAATAAAATATTCTGAAATAGCGTTCTTTAGAACATTTTCTGGCTGCTTTATCCACCGCTGGTTGAGAGTAATATAAGTTGTAGTTTGACCAATAGCTCTAATAGGGCCATTAAGGTTTCTGAAAACCTATAAAGAAATACCTGAGTAACTGGAACTAATTACTCCGTGGTTGTCGATCCAAACGTGTGGCTAAAATTATTTTTTTTTTTCTTTTTTTGGGGGGGGTTGTTGTGACGTATTCTAAAGTGTGAATTGCTGGCTGTGGAGGCGAGTTACTTAAAGATCTGTTGATTATGACAAAAATAATAATCACAAATAATAATCACTGTAAAATATACTGAAATAGATGCCTAAACAAACATTTATGCCCTTAAAAAGGGTATAACTCTTGCAGAACACACGTTATGAACAAACAGTTATTATTTTCATGCTTGAATTGTCGTGCATGTTACTATTTAAAAAATAAATAAATAAAAAAGAGTAACAATATAGTCAACGAGTAAAATAACAATCGCCATTCTGAAGCTGGGTCACGTGACAGAAAAACGTCACGTGGTCGTGCAGGGGCGCTTTTCCAGGCGTTTTAGGTGATTTCTTTCAAAGCCGCAGTTTTTAATTGAGTCAGTCGTGCAAAAGTTGTGCATTCTTACTTGCTGGTCTCAGCTGGCTTTGTCATTAGGTAAACTCAATATCATTTACGCCAAGAAAATGCATTAAGGAACGTCTGTGGATGGGACTCTTGGCGCAGTAAGTAGCCATTGTGGCGTCAGTTTTTCGTTAAAACTTCATTTATTGTTCGTTTTTCTTTTGAAAATGTTAGCCGTTTTGTCAGGGACTGTCTATGGAACCTTAGCCGACCGTGTCATATTTTATTACGAGGTGAAAAAAAGTGTCAGAGCGTGGTTTATGTTAAAAACGCTATTTTGTCAATGGAGTTCGGCGAAGCAGCGAAACCTAATGATGTTTTCTAAGTTAAATAAGTGTTTATTATTAAATGTATTTTATTCACCATGACAATTCTAGCTTTTATTTTTATTTATTTTTTATAACATCTGCAGCTCGTGCCTTGCACAGTAAGAACATGTTATGCTGCCTTCGAGTTGCTTCGGAAATTGGATATTTGACTTGAGCATTCGCCGTTAAACAACGTTTTGGTGCTATTTTCTATCATTTTTGTTACATTCATATTGAATACCAATCTCCGAGTCCTACTATTTCAATTGAAATTCTGATTTTTAGAACATTCTTGTTGACCTCAGAATATTTTCTCTTGGAAGGAGAACATTATGCGAGGTTCACACTGTATGAATTAATGATGTAGAGCTCCCCCTATTGTTAATTTTTGTCACTGAGCCACTGTAAATAACTCACTGTGATTTATTCCCAGCTTCCCCCCACCCCCTCATTACAGAATGTACACACCTCGGTTTTTACTCTTGCCTGTTGGTTCTCAGATTCAGCTTCATGTGAGCTATTCTGCTGGTGGGGGCGCTCAGCAGCTCAACACAGAGACAACTGAGAATCAGCCTCCCATGTCACCCAAGCCACAGGTTGTGCTGCAGGACATGGAGGCTTTGGGTAACCGGCTGGTAGGTTTTGGCACACACAGTTCCCTCACCTACAGGGAGCTGTATGAGAGCAGAGAGCAAAAAATACGCAGGTGGGACCATTTCTAGTATTTGCTGCAAAAATGGCTGCGCAATCAGTGGTTTTGTATTTGATAAGAGGTCTGTGTCTCTGTCTCTTAGCTACAGGGAACTCCTTAGGAGGCTCCGGGATCGGAAAGCCGATTCTCAGCTCGGAAAGCTGAAACAGTACGTCCTCACAATGGACAGAGTGCAAAGGTCTGGTTCTGCCTTGTCCAGCAAAACCTCCAGAGAGTTGGTTTCAGGTGATGTGAGTTGAAGTTACTAGCAAGTTTTATCACAGTGTCAGACTTCACAGTAACAACCATGTTTTACTGCGTGTGCTTCACAGCATCTAGTACAACTCGCCCTCCTCCATCACATCCCACAGCGCAGCCCTCTTCAGCTGCTGCGCGTCGTGTTAGGATCATCTGTCCTGCAGCACAGGTTGGTTTTCTTCTTTTGGGGGGTCGTTTTTAAAGCAAATGTGTTGTAGATCTTCAACCAGACTTTCTGATTACTTTGTAAAATTATGGATTTTGTTATGTTTTTTTTTTTCCCCATGTCTGAGAAAGGAAGGAAAAAAATAAGAAATGTTTGTATTTCCTTCTAAGTTTCATCCATCCTTACACATGCCATTATTTTCTTTTTCCTTCCATCCTTTCAGTCCTTCATGTATTAATTCATCCATATTTTCATTCATGCTTGTTCTTTATGTGTTATAACAATGTTTATAATAGTTTTGGGGTTTTCTTAATAGCTTAGTTTTATCTCATTGTGACTTTTTATCTAATTGAGACAGTTTTAATTAGTTTTTAGAGTGTCCCTGCTTGTTATTATTAGCTAAATATTATTTAGTTTTAGTTTAGATTTTTATTAGTCGTTATTTTTTTTCGTACTTTGGTTAATTTTAGCTGCAGAATTCAAAAAGGTCAAAGTGTTGTGCTCGTGTGTATATATAAATTGGATAATGACTACTCAACAGAAAATACTATTTTCAAATACTATTTTCAAAAAATGTATTCTTACTGTTGGACAATAATTGGATATTGTTCAATAGTAACTGTCCACAAAAGTGGCTAGTCCGCCATTAATCACAAGCTTAATATGGACTGCCGTAATCTGTCAATAGCTGATTACATAAACTGTTTGTGTGTGGGGAAAAATATACATTTTCACATCAGTTCAAAAGGCTAATAATTGGCTACAACAAGATTTAATTTTGCTGTTCATGCTATCCTTTATATAGGTTCAATAATGTACCGTGGAATTGAATTTGTTGCCTTCTTACAGACGTCCAGTGAGTCGCTGCCAATTAGCCTTCCTCCGGAGCAGAGGGCCTGGCTAAGCAAGGTCCTGTTCACCAGGGATGCCACAGGAAAATTCATCCTGTCAAACAATCTCCAGTTGTGGTACAACCCACCCGGTCCGTCCCTTACCTACAGCCAGCGTCCCACCTCGCCCAATGACTTCTTTCAGCGCCGCTTCTTCCTGTGGGCTCCAGTCAGGATGTGGCAGTACAGGCTCAAGTGTCCAAGCTGCTCACACAATCTGACGAGCTGCAGCCTGTATAAGACTGTTCACAGAGTTCTGGACCTGGACGGCTGGTATTACATGGGCACAGAGTACCTGGAGTGCATGTAAATATAAATCCTGATTCATAATGATCAGCAGTGAGCAACGCCAACTAGCTAGTATGATTAGCTAAAGCACTAATTATAAACATTAGTTCCGCTAAGACACTAAATTCAGTTATGTTCATAACCACCATGTGTCA
>NW_006800280.1:24113-39879 GCF_000485575.1 Poecilia formosa
GAGACAGCATTTGCTGGGAGAAACGCTGCCTGAGACGACCAAACCACTGCTGTATACAGGTAACACTGAGCAGCAGAGATGGAATGTAACAAAAGTGTGTTGGGGTTCATTTTACTGGTGGTGATCTACCATGTTAAAAGGTCAGTGTGTCATGCTATTGAGTGTGGCAACTTGCACAGACAATCTTCACACAAAGTGTTGAATACTTATTTTCCAAAGACTGATAAACATACAAACTGTCTACCACATGTCTTTATACAATAAACAATCAAAAAATAAATGATGTCACATTCCTCTAGCTTCATAGCAAAGATGTACCTCAGATAATGAGACCAGCAGAGAACAACACACTTCCGCTAATTCACTAATGATGGAGTTAATTTTTCCTTTGGCATTTCTGCTAATGTTGAAAACATGTAGCTCCCTTAGCTTCCTCTGTACTTGGGTGTTTTGTAAACTATCATGTGAATAAAATTTGACATTGGTGAATTTTTTTTAATCGCCTTTTAAGAATTCTTTGAGTAGCTTGACATTTATATTCATGCTCTTATTTCAAAGTGGGTGAAGACTGTTTGTCTATGTAGCAGGTTTTTTTTCTTCTTTTTCTCGTGTTTATAGAGCTTTTTTCAAAGCTATGTGTTATTTAGCTGTTTTGAATGCAGAAGAAAAGTAAAACAGCAATGCAGAGACCAGTGGTGGGCACACTTCTGCCAATCCCCACATGTGCTAATAGCCAAGCTAATTTTTCATTTAGCATTTTCGCTAAGTTTGAAAAGGTTTAGCACAGTAAGCTGGCCTCAAAATAATCTTTTTCAAGATAAAACTTAAAGCCCTAATTTCTGCCAGTTTTTTTTTTTACTTCTGAATGAACACACTGAAGTTTTGGTTATTGACTGTTTAAGAATACTTCAAATAGTTTGACTTTTATATTCATGCTGTTATTTTGAAGTGGGTGAAGACTGTTTACACAGCTTTTCCATTTCTTCTCTTCATGTTCTCCACCCGTGATGTGGCACACCAAATGACATTTATTATATACCCAGAATCCATTGCTGCACTGTAAATGATTTAAACTCCACTGATGTCTTGCCTGCTTTCTGGCCAAATCACTTCTAAGGTCAATTAGGTAAAATCAGCAACAGTTATCAATACTCAACTATAAATCTGAACCTTTATGTGAAAGGTCTGTTCCAAAGAATCACGTCCTGAAGCACAACCTAACAGGTAGGTGTGCAATAACAAATAAGCCCCTGTTGAGGGCAATAGACTGTAACACATGTGTCATTGACACATGGTTAAATTTAGCTCTTTAGCTTCCGTTAAATATCATGTTGGTATAGCACTTTATCATTTTTGGAACTAATGTCCATGATAAGAGCTTTAGGGTTAGTGCAACTAACTTTTTACGTGGCAATGCCCAATACCAGATTGACTTCCATGGCAAAGACAAGGTTTTATTGTAAACTTAATTTCCTTCCAAATTCCAATGTTTCAGCAATGAAAAGACCAACCTCACCCTATGTAGAGTAATTTGCCCTAAAACCTTGTTGCCAACAACTAGCGTCAAGCATTTAAATTCACTGGGAACTTAATACTTTGTACTTTTTTTCTTCCTCAGGGGAACTCATCGGGATAAACTATCTGCATGCTCAGACAGGTCGCAAGCTGCGAGTGTTTGCTGATGATCCAGAGGAGCCAGACGGTTCAGAGATTAAGTTGGTGGATGAAGTCATGTCTGAGGAAGACAGGCTTCAGGATGTTTTACTTGAGGATGTGGACGAGGGCTTCAATGAGGTGACAGAGGCCTTCTTGGACACTTCATTTCAGAAGACCAGTGCACCTCAGAAGCCACCTCTGTCTGATTCGTACTTCAAGGATTCCTACTTCGAGGTTGTCTGGGATACTGCTAGTGACGAGGGGGTATGCGTTTTCTTTTCAGCTCTTACTGCAGATGCTTTTTCTTTTGTATTTAGATTGCATATAATGCCAATACTTTCTTCAAGATTTTCTTCACAACTCCGCCCAACTGGAGTTCATGAATGAAGCCTCATACCTGCTTTTCAGGAGACTGTGGGTCCAGACGGAGCCCCTGGGTACCAACATGTGGTCCGACTGGCTCGCAGGCTAGTGGACCTCGAAATGAAGGGCAAACTCTGTGATGAAGAAGTGGAACATATCCTACAACTCTGGCAAAACCTCTCGGAGAAAGATAAGCAGCCCTCCTGCAATAAAGCTGCCCCGTCTACAGGCTCCACTTCCAGCCGCGCCACAAGGACAGAAAACATTTCCTCCTTGTCACCTGACTCCAGCCGCCTGGTAGAGACCATCTTCAGGGAGCTGTCCACCCTGTACGGAAGCGACAAGAGGATCATGGGTGTGGTGATAAACCGGTGGTCCCTGGTTTTGCGTCACTATAATGCCATCAGAAACATGGTAGTTAACCATCCGATTCTCAAAACCAAGACCACCCTCAATCTGTTTGCAATCAACCAAGTGGCCATTTCTCAATGGTACAATTAGCATTCTTTTCTACCACTTTGGCATTTATCTCATAAAATGAGTGTTTGTGATTAGCAATGTGGGTCAACACTAACTGTTCTCCTTTTACCCTGCAGGCACAAGAGGTTGATGGCTAGAGAGGATATATCTACCCCTCTGTTAACATCAGGGGAGTCCTTCACAGTCGCCCAGGAGCCCCAGCTTGACCCCGGCTCTTCCTCTGTTGTTTGGAACTTACTGGTGACTACAGGAGAGCCTAAAGAGGCACTGTCACAAACCTCTCCTGCCCCTGCTCCTTCCACCAGCACCTCCATGGTTGGGGCTGCTGTTCTTCCTGCGTTAATCAACATCTCCACACGTACCCCGACGCCCATAGCCCCAAAACGGAAAATGGATCAGCAGCAGGTGGAAGTTCCACCGACAACTACCTGTATTCCAGAACAGAGAGCTGTCTCCTTCAGATGTTGCACGAGCTGTGGGAAGCGGAGAATTTGGGATACAGGTCACAGAGTTCTGAGAGCTGCCAATGGGAAGAGGCTGAGCTACTGTCCTGTGGCAGCCAACGGAAAGGGCCCAGAGGAGTGGCTGGCCTCTCTGTAAAGAGCTTCGCTTGTGTTGAGCTTGTTGACACTTTTGATATTTTAGTGTAATACAGTACTGTTGACACACATTTGCCCTAGAAACAATAGAAACTGCCAACTTGGGGGAGATAAAAACAGCTCAAACAACTTCACAGAGTAACACTGCGGACACTTGACACCTTCCATTTTCTTGCAACACCCCACTTGTTCAATGGCTGACAGTCAAACATGCTGCTGCTACGTTGAAACCTCAGTACAAGACAACCATCTCCAGAAAAATATATTTTTAGTTGAATAGGTAAAATGTGATAATTATGTTTTGAGCCATTTTGAAACAGGAAAAGTTAAAGGATGGTTGCTGATTCTTTTAGCTAACTGATTAGTACTACAAAGTTGTGGATGATGAGGTCTTAAAAAAGGTCAAGTCAGTAAGGTTACCATAACTACTAGAGTATTAAACATGCCAAAGGGATTCTCCCTCCTAACTGTGGTTTATCACTAACATTTCCAGACACGCAGAACCTCAGTAAAACTGCTCCTGATTTTATCTGCATAGAACAGTTCCTTGTTCACACTGTTAAAGAAATATTGCCTGACAGTATCAAGAACATATATAATTGTAATACTATTACTAAAAACTTTGATATTGACTTCAATGAACCCACATTTTTTTGACCTTTGCAAAATGTTCCCACTACTTTATGTAAACTTGAACATCTCTGCCAATAAGGACACAACTAGTAGTTGGGGGAGGGGGGTCAGTCCAACTGGTCATCCAGTAAGTCCGTGACACTTGAATTGTAACATCATAACCAAATATTTCTTTTAAATTATGATGTTGCACACACTCTGACATTACAATGAGGATCAGCATTATTATGTGTTGTAGCTTTGAATAAGTATTTAAAAAGAAAATGAAGTGTGGGGGGAAAAAATCAAGCGTGCCTTTCTCCTCTTTGGTATCCTAATTTTATACAATTTTTTTTTAATGACTACTCTGAGCAAAAATGGACTGTAGTAATGTAATTTTTTTCTGAGTAAAATCCTTGATTACCTATTAAGAACTTGTCCTAGATGTTCTAGATGTGAATTGCTGGTGTTTTATTTTAAATCCGTCAGTGTGATGGTTTAAAACGGAATGTCATTGGTTTCTTGGATATCCCATTGAAAAATGGTGTGAAAATGTTCCTTTTCTTTGAAATTTTCTATGGCAAATAAAATGCCATTTGAGTGTCGAGCTGAAATTATGCTATTGTGACAACACTTTTTAGTGTGGTGTATTATATAACTGTGCATTTATTGCTTTCACTTGCCTGAACCAATCTTTTGAACCACTCCATTAAAGTACAAAATATATAGTAGACTACTGGTGTCCCAAGTCTGTCCTTGAAGGCCGGTGTTCTGACTGGCATATAACACCTGCATTCTGCATGTTTTAGTTCTCTCCTGCTGGTAGTAACAACCTTATGTCAATGTTCTTCTTAGGCCTTCTAATGAGCCATAATTTGATCCAGATGTATTAAAACATGCAGGATGTTGGCCCTTGAGGACAGACTTTAGACACCACTGAGGAATAAAACATAATATAAACGCTTTTTTATACCTTGGGTACCAGGAACATTTTATGACTGTTGGAAATTACGCTATTTGATCAAAACGAAGTAAAGTATAACTACACAGGTATATGTTCTGTTTTCTTACTATTATCAATCTTTTAAAACACTTCAGGGGAACAAAAGTGACGCGCAAAAATTGTAAAAAAAAATATCAACAGAAGCAAAACATATGAAGTCATTTGTTTCTGATTATTGTTACAAAGTTTTAAAAAGTTAAAACAACGACCTACACAAAAGCTTCTGAATTTTTTTTTCTGGAAATAATAAAATTGTAAAAACGAATCAACTGATTGTTTGTTGCTTAGATTTCCGAGGGACCCTGAATGCGTCCTTTTCCCCGCATCACCCTGCTCTCTGCTCTGCTTTAGTTTCAGTTCGATGTCCGTCCGTTTGTCTGAGTGCAGGTGTGCGCGTGGACTCGTCGTTTCCCGTTAAATACCGAAAACTCCAGATGGGAAAGCCGACCATCCAGTGACCGGAGCTTTTACTGGGATAATACCCTAGTGTTTGGGGACTTTATGTGAGACGAAAGGGGAAAGAATCGAGTTTTGGCGTTAACGTATTAGCCACAGCACGACAGGTGAACCGCGGCTTTCAGATTTCAGACGTTAGCCTCACCGAGAAAGAGACATCTATTGCTCTGGAAACCAGGAGTCCAGCTTTGCTTGGAAGCCAGGCTGCATAAACCACATACATTATAGAGGTATGAAGCCGGGATTGCTTGTTTTTGACTTGTTTTGTTTTAGCTTATCTCGGTCTCAACAGCGGCACTAATGGAGATTAGTGGAGCAGGTGCAGAGAGTTGGCTAATTATCGGTTGACTCTGAAAGCGTCGTTACGACTAAATTTTGACACGTTTAACGGGTTGGTTTCGACTAAATAAAGCCATGGCCTGCATTATCAGGTGGACAATCACCAACTAATGTAGAAATATGTTGGAGAACACCAATTAGTTTTCATCTAAAGTGAAAAACAACCAGCAGGTTCCAGCTTATCTTCCAGGTCATAGCCTTCAGGCATAGCGGCGGCTGTTTACACTAAAGCTATCTCGGCTGGCATCAAAATAAAGGTTTTAAAACGGGATTTATTTAGTCGTATGTGTTTTTATTTTTTTCTTTTTTCAAAGAACGTGAAAATGAATTGGGTGAACAACTAAAACTTGAGGTAAAACTAATTTAAGTAAATCCGTTTATTTTTAAATCAAAGGAAATCTTTTTTTTCTCACTTTGGTTGAACCACTACGTTTGTTTAATTGTGCAAACAAATTAATTTCAATTTTTAAATCCCAGTTGGTCTCTTAGTCATTTCATGGTTTATCTCCTGGTGGTTAAAATGTATTGTTACCCACAAAGTGGTAAATAAAATGCTTAAAAACAATAAATTATGTGGCTGATTTTCTGGTGCAGATGGACATTAAACACGGTTTCAGTGGCCCGAAAGTTTAAGATGAAACCAAGGCTCTGTCATCAACAGGAATAAGAAAAAAATGATAGAAGAGAAATCCTGGGATTGTTTGTAATATCAACAGGAAATCCTCAAACACTGATGCCAAATCAAGCAAAATGGCTGCTGCAGACTCTCTGACTGGAGAGTTAAATATTGTTTTATTACCATTAAACCGCCAACCCACATGACCAAAAGGTACTCACTTTATTTACGGTAGAATCAGCATGTTTTTTTTTTGGTAACTACGTGTAGTTGGATTGTTTTTCCTTGCTAAGAAAATTCTTGGAGTTTGGAAGGGATTGAGAAATCGGCAGAAACTCTGGAATATCTGGATCGACATTTTAAGTTGATGCTGAAGAATTGTTGGAGTCAGAATTCATGAAATGTTTGAAAATGGTAACAAACCACACAAGTGATGAAACAGGAGGATTAATGTAATTTTTGTTGGCCTGCATTCATCTTACCAGTAATTTGGCGAGCTTCATCAATAAATCCAGTTTATCAGGTATGCAACACGTGGCTCATTAAGGCAAGATGAGGCAGGTGTTTAATAACTTTCAGTTCAAAAATGCTTTGTTTATCCCATATGGAAACTTAAAGGTAACTCGTATCATCCAAGTACCCTCAAAGAGTCATTTGCTTTTGCCACTCATTTTTTAAAGGAGCAGAGCAGAGAGACAGTGGAGTTGGCGATATCTTCAGGGAAATCTGAAAAAAACAAAAAAAAAAAACAGTAAAAGGTTCAAAAATCTCGATGCCTTTTGAAGAATAGAATAGATCATTGCAATCCATGGTCTCCATGATCTGAATTCCTCTTTCCCCGTCTTCTTCTGAGTCTTTCTTTGACCTCTTCCCTCATCCAACTCCTTCCTCTGCCTGCAGGTCTCTCCTCGAGGTCCGCTGCCTGAAAAGCGCCATGGCCTCCGCCCACTCGGAACAGTGCAGCGTCCTGCAGGACGAGCTCACCTGCCCGGTGTGCCTCGACGTGTACCGGGATCCCCGCCTCCTCCCCTGCGGACACAACTTCTGCAAGATCTGCCTCGACCGGCTGAGGCGGCAGGCGGAGCGAGGCCACGTCCGCTGTCCGGAGTGCCGGGAAAACCACCAGAGCGGCACCAACTTCCAGAAAAACTTCAAGCTAGCCAACATCGCCGACGACTACCTCCGCAGGCGGAGGGCCATGACGGCGGCCGCCTCCGCTTTAAAGTCCCAGGAACCGCTTTCGTTCTCTGCAGCACAGCTAGCCAAGACCATCTTCGCCGTTCAGTGCGACTACTGCCCCGCAGCAGCCGCCGGCGCCTCAGGATTCAGCTCCTTTGGGGACAAGTCCTCTACTAGTGCTTGTCTTTCTCAGGAAGGCAAAGACAAGCAGGACGCCGCTTCGTCAACGCTGGCGGTCAAGACGTGCCTGAAGTGCGAGGTGTCCATGTGCCAGGAGCACCTGAAGCCGCACCTGGAGCTGCCGGCGTTCCGGGAGCATGTTCTCGCAGACCCAATGCTGGACTTCTGGAAGAGGAAGTGCCTGGATCACGACGAAGTCTACAGGTAGGAGGCAGATGTTACAGCCTATGCGCTCTTCTTCTTCTAAGCTCTTAATTTTATAATGAAACTGCAAAAAAACTGTAGACAATTCCCTTCTAATCATAAAACAAAAAGAGCAATAAATTGATTTCAGAATTTCCCCAGAAAACCTGCAAAGCCCGGTGCTAGGAGCGCAAAGGCAGTCTACCAGCATGTTTGTGCTAAAAATTGTTAGAAATTTGGAGGAGCACGAACAGGTGTCATAATTAAAAATGACAGCTTGTGAGGTCAATTTGCAGGCACAGGGTGTGGACCCCTCCAATGTGTCAACCATAAACCTAACTTAATCCATCTTTATTTTAAATAGGGTTTTTTATGTGACAGTGACATTAAACAAACAACGCTTAGTCCTGTGGCGGTGCAAGTAAAGCCTGGTGTCCCGCCAGTGTGTTTATAATACACTTGGGGAAAACACTGGATTTTATCCATGAATTGAATTTTGGGTATTTTGAATATTTTGTTTTTGGGGAAAAAAATATATATATATGTATATATATATATACCACAAATGGTTTCCTAGTATTTTCATACTTCTGAGTGACGCCCACATCACCATCTTGTTTGACAAGTGTGTTACACAGCTTCCATTTATTTGGAATATAAGGCTTACGCTAACTTATTGTCAATGTTACAATAAAATACAGTTGAAATAATACAAGATTGAAGTCTTAACATTACGAGAATGAAGAAGTAATTGTATGAGAACTCAACACAAAAAAATAATTATCCAAGCTTTTTTCTAATTTTCAGACGTTCTTCCGGTCTTTATCCTGTTAATGTTATGACTATATTTTCTTAAACATAAATTCTTGTAGTCAAGCCCTAATAGTTTATTGTACATCTCACAGAAGGGGTGATTGAAATAATCAACATTTTTTAAAAATAATTTCAGCTTTTTGTTTTCTTCTTAAGAGAAGAAAGTGAATCAGTATGGAGGAAAAAAATGTAGATTTTATTTTATTTTTGAGCCATATCACCCAGCTCCAACATATGTTCTCCAACACAGTTTCCCATGGTTACGTGTTATGTAACCATGAGAAACTGCTTATATGTTTCAGCTTTTCAATATTCATTTTGGCGGCAGCAGATAAATGGTGACATTGGACTTGATCTTCAGTTCAATGAATAATTCAAAATGAAATGGTTTGAACCAGATGAAGATGAAGTCCAGCCTGTTTGTGAAGCAGATGCTTATATTCTCATTTTTACAGTTGAGTTTTCTGTTAAGAAATGGATCATCTGTAATGTTATAGTTGGTGCCATGTTGTTGTTTGAGAAAGCGATTTCTCAGGGAGCCAGGCGGCGTCCAGAATGAAGTTGTTTTGTGTTACTGTCTCACCTAAACCTACAGACCTTCTGACAAATAAACAGAAAACCTGCTGCAAATTCTCACTTTTATAATAACAGCAAACATATCTGCTGCAGTGGTTGGAGCTTATTTTCTAAGACTCAACTGATCAGTTCAGGTTCTTCCATTCTTTTTTAATGAGATGACAAGAAACAAGTTCAGTTTTTATAAGTTGTTTATTTTTATGATAATAAAGGAAACAGAATCAGAAGAATTTAATGTTTCCCAGTCTGAACAAAGTTACTAATGGTTCAATAATGGCAGATTTTCACGTAAGGATCAGAGTAATGATGCCATATGTTAAGATTCTTAATGTTTTATCTATGATTGCAACTTTTCTATAGAAATGTTGCTTCTCCCACACAGTAATCAGATTTTAAGATTTACTTGATCTGAACCAAGTGTCTGTTTTCTATATTTTATTTCCTGTTATTCTCCAGATATTACTGCATGGATGACAAGATGTGTGTTTGCAACGCCTGCACCATAGAGGGAGGACACTCAGGACACACCATCAAGACCCTGAAGAACACCATGAAGGATCTGAAGGTACCAACAGAACCTCCTAGGAGTTTTATCCCATCTGCTACTTCTGCTGACTTCAAGTCCATCACAATCACTTCATGCTGTTTCCAATACAACAACAATAATAACAAAAAGTCAGAATTAAAATCTACTGACTGCCTTAAGGTTTTGTCTCAAAAGAAAATAAACTGTTAAACATATTTATCAAATAATTGACCACTTATGTCAGCTGTAACCACTGAAACTGATCTGTTGGTTTACACGTGACCAGCAGTGCAGTGGCACTGAGTTATTGTTTCTAAGCCACCCAAAAATGAGGAAAAATGTCTGATTGGTTTTATTTAGTGCTGCACACTTCCTCCTCTCACTCTTTCAGCTGGAGTTTTAGGACGTGTAGAAAATATGAAAAAAACTCCTAACAATGTCTGTCACATTTGGTCTTATTTTGATCACATTAGTGGTACTAAGAGGTTTATATTGTTTGGAAAAGTAACTGGTTTGTTTTTATTGTCTCTCTGTCAGGATAATGATGGAAATATGTCATTTCCCCCCCACCTTATTTCTACAGGACATAAACCTGTTGATGCTCAATAAATTCAATGCTTTCTTTTTTTACATTAATTTCTACTTGTATTACATATGTTTAATTTGTGATTAAACGCAACAGTTTGAGTAATTTACTTAACCATATTTTAGTTTTTGTCTCGCAGGCTTATTCAAATATTTCAAGGAAGGAAAATTTCACATTTAATTCAGTCTTAATTGAACTTTTGGTTCTTATTCTGTCTGATTTTGAAAAGATAAAGATAATGCTTTAAGGAAACCAAGTGTAGAAAATTAACCATTATCACGATGAGTAGATCACTAATCGGTGAGTAGATCACTAATCGGTGAGTAGATCACTCTACTAGTTCTCTAGTTCCGCTCTAAAAACTGAAAGCCAGTTTCTGCATTTAGTTGGTTTCTGATTAGAGGAGCCTACAAATTATAAGATTCAGTCATTACTCAGTTTTAGGTTAAAATTTTGAAGTCAAATGTTACACAATCTCCAGAGAAAATGTAGAAGGCCGAGTATGAAAATATGTGAGATTTTGAAATAAAAAAATGCATAGAAGAGTTGAGACAAACTAGAAGTCTGTTTATAAGCGGCAAGAATCAATTTTCTTTCAGATTTACTTCAACCAAGGCAAATATATAGAATCCACATGAATAAATAATAATAGTTAGAGAATGAAAGGACAGTCATGTGACTTTGTCCAGCTTCTCTGGGTGTTAAAGCCACTTCCTGTTCTTTGTTTCCTTTGAACAATGCCACATAGAGAGGAGATGCTTCCAGGCTACTGCTGTGGAGACAACAAGAAGCAGAAATGTCACGAACTCACCTAAAAGTGAAGCGTAATAAACCACCAAAAACCTGCAGACGTCACCTTGTCCCAAACATTGAAGACATTTACTTTTATTTCAGGACATAGTTTTGTTAAGGACACCATTTTATATCAGTTTCCTCACATGAATGTTTTAAGAGCTCCAGAGACTAAATTGAATTCTAATGATTATTTTTCTTCATGTAGGTATTGTCATCTTGCTGCTTGTATGACATGTTAGTCATTTCTGCAGTGTAACTTGAATTGAACCCCTTCATGTTGCTGTCCTCCAGAGCGCTATGGACAAACAGCTGTACAGGCTGGAGAGGAAGAACAGCCTGGCAGAGAGGAAGCTGCAGGAGCAGAAGGAGAAGGAGAGACAAAATAAGGTAAAACGCAACAATCCAACCTGTTCAGCTGGGTTTAACTCATCTATTAACTGCTGCTTTCATGACACCCCTGGTTTGGCATTATGTTCTCTGATAAATGACTTTAGATCACTTGGGAAACAAAATCAAGACACGTTACATTTGACATTTGCTGTGTTAAAAATGTCATTTTCTTTTGCATCTTTTTTGCGGTGTTATGGACAGGACACTTTGGAGCGCGTCTGGTTCAGAAGCGCGTTCCAAACCTTTGGTTGACATGGCGCCTTTAATTCCAGTCTCCAATACACACAGAACAGAAAACATTAAAGAGCATGTCATGTTGTGTTAATCCATTTATAGTCTAAACAGAGGAGCCAGCAGTCTATCTTGAGGAAATAAGGATGCAGAAGTTAAATAGATCATAACAAGCAAAGTGCGCTACACAACCAATGAGGACGCAGACCCCGCCGCTGCAAGAATTAAACTTAACTCGCACTGTGGTTTTAACAAATGGAGCTGGAAGATGTTACCCTCTTGCGCCAAGGAGGAGAGCGGCGCTCAGGAGGAGCGTGGTAAATGTAAGATCTGTCTGCTTTGGGGAAGCAAATCACACAAAAAAATCCCTGTGGAAGCGCACATGTGGACTGCACACAGGGTAAAAAGGTCGCAGGGTTCAATTTATCGGTTTGGATCAGATGGATCCAACTGATGAACTAGTACAGATTTCTCTGCAGATGAAGACCAGCAGGAAGTTGTGAGGCACTGTGCTCCACTTAAGTTGAAGTGCTTAAGTGAAATTGTTTAATTTAATTTATTATAAGTTATTGGGGCCACAGTCAGTGGTTTTTGTCACTACGGAGGAAAAGTAAGATGCTTCCATCTGCCCTGTGTGTGATGGGATCTGGATTCACTGTCCAACTAGGTGAATATTAACTAAACCGCATAAAAAAAATGCAGTTGAACAGACTATGTTAACATGATTATAATTAGAATTTGATGGGTAAAAATCGTACATGCCGGATTTTTTTAATGCCGTCCATTAAAATGATAGACATCAAAAAAAGTCTAGTGTGACCTCTGTCTCCAATGTTCCTTCAATTAGATTAAACATGAGCTTCATTTAGTAACTTTTATCATGGAATTTTGTGTTTTGTAATATCAGAGTGACGTCATTAATGACAGTATTTTGTGCGTTTTTCCCTCTGAAACTGAGTTTGTACCTCTGTCCTTCCTGCCTGGTGTTTCATCCAGAAGTTCAAGGAGGATGCAGAGCAGTGCCTGACGCTCCTGGAGGACGAGATGAAGACCAGAGTGCAGCGCTTCATCCTCACACTGAGAGAATTCACTCGCACCCAGTGCGAGATCAACGGCTCGGCCATTCAGAAGAACATCTCCAGGATCTGTCAGGACCAGACGCGCCTTGACGAGGTGCGCTGCAGCATCGAAAGCCTCGTGCAGGAGAGCGACCCGTTCCACTTTGTGGAGGTAAGCACTTCTCGCTGCTAATGGTGCGTTGTACGCCAGCTTGTTCCGATGCAAGACCTGCTGGTAATGATTTTATATTTGAGCCTACTAAATGTTAAAACAGTTGGCTTGGAGAAAAAAGTGATCTTTATTTAAATAAAAAAAAAAACTGTAATGAAAAGCTAAGACCTATTTAAATTAATTTTCTGTTTTGATTAGCATAACTTGTGCCTAACTTTGTTCATGTTATATGTTTCTGAATGTTTTGTCTTGATTTCAGGCATATAAAACCACAGGAAAACAGTAAGTACCAATTTCATCTTTATCATTTATTGATGGATTTTTAATTTGATCTGTTTGATGTCATACAATGGAATTGTTTTTGTACTTTCAAACTAAATACAAGGAACTATGGAGATCTTTTTGTAGCTGTGGTCTTCATATATTCTATGAGGTGATGGACTTTGTCTATCACTCCGAAAACTTTTATTTCTTTCACAACCTGATTTGACGCGTTTAGTTAATGTGTAGACTTATCGATATCTTCATTAAATATCAGTAAGCATGTTTTATTTCTAAAATATCTTCCAGATAAAAATCAGTTCTCTTCAAGAAAACGACAGAGCAATAAAATGACCAGAATTTCAAGTTAAACTTGGGAATCTTGAATTAAAACAGTGAAACTTCATATCTCCATTACACAAGTCTGTATCTGTCTTGAGTCTCAATAGTGTAATGATGCTCCTGCAGCTCTTTCTACAGATCTGATGCTGTGGCTTTTACAGTTTCATCTCCAGCTATTATTGGCTGCCAAGGATATTTTTTGGACGTGTCAAAATTCCAAGGCAGTAGAATTGTAACTCTTCAGTGTTTAAATATACGGTACATGTGTATGTGTGTACATGTGCATTATATTCAGCGTCTTATTCAGACGTTTTTGTGTCGTTTCCTTCAGTGGTTCTTGGTGCAGCGCCACCACAGACGAGAAGAGGAACAGGATTTTCAGTTAGTTCAGTTCATTTGACATTACAGTGTGAAAGAAAACCACACCAGCTGAAAATGTAATAAATGTTACAACTTTGGTCAAACAGAGTCTGGTGTGAAAACACTCTAAGATTCAGACTTGTGTTGCGGTTAAGTGGCAAAAACAAGACTTTAGACTTAGAGTAGAATCACAGTCTCATGGATGTCCTCTCCAAAACAGGAATACTTTATGAACCTGCCAGGACTTAATTTAATCAGGATAATGACAGCGTTTGTGTTCGACTTGAATTGTTTTTAGGTCTGTGTATTGGTGCCACCACGCTACTCAGGATCTATAAATCACCTTTAAACAGGCTTTACCTCATACCTGTAAATAATTACTGTAACTATTACTGTAACTCCTTACTGTAACTATTTTCTTTATGACAGGTGCCGTAGACAGCTTAGGAAAAATATGTTCTACCCCGAGTACGTCGAAATGGAGACGGAGATCCTTGGAATAAGGATGGAGGAGGAAATGACCAAATTTCTTGACGATCTACCTTGTCACATCGTCGCTGCCATCAACTCCTTATGTGAGTTTTTATTTTATTTTTCAAACGTTCAGAACATTCCACACATGCAGAAAATCACATTGCTCTTAACCCTACCGACCCTCAGGTAGTCTTTCTGACCACGAGGAGGAGGAGGAACATGAGGACAACGAGGAAGAGGTGGCCGAGGATGAGGACGATGACGATGAAGACGAACTGGAGGACAGCAGCGAAGAGGAAATGAGGAGCGACGAAGAAGAAGAAGAAGCGCACGACGACCTGGCCGACGACCACTTAAGCCTATGGGAGGATGACGAAGGGGAGGAGGAGGAGGAGGAAGGAGAAGAGGAAGAGGAGGAAGGGGATGACGATGAAGATGAAGATGAAGACAATGAGGATGTAGAGGAAGAGGAGGACGACGATGAGGAAGAGCGAGGGGTTTAAGTGAAGCGATTAGCTGTGGTAGGACCAGATGTTTGAACGTTTCCTCCCGCTGGATCCACTTGAAGCTAACTTCACTGACAGCCCAACGCTAAACTGTGATGCTACCGCTAAGCTACATCAAAGTGCTTTATATCAGAGATTCACTGTAGATAAAAACCCGGCTCACATCAAAAACATGAATGTACCATGACATAATATGTACCAAACCTTTGCATGGCTGCACTGCTCCATTTTCTATCACTTTGATAAATATTTTACTAAATCCAATATATTTCCCTGCAGAGGCATAGAAAGGCAACCGTAGTCTTGCCTGATAAGAAATGAATGTTTATTCATTTGAAGAAAAAGCATTCAATTTCTTACTTTCACTTCACTTTGTCAGCATGTTTGGTTTCTCAAGGAAAAGCGAACACAAAACATCTGGCCTGGTGTTTGAACAAGCTGTGTGTGTGGTGCTGTTTTATGCATTACAAGTTAAAGTGTGTGTGTGGCAGCGAGGGGAAGTATTGCAATGCGATACGTTTACATTAGATGGTAAAAAAAAAAAAAAGTAAGGCTTTAAAAGCAGTGCTTGCATTGTATAAAGAATTGTCAAATGTTTCTATGCACACTTCAAATGTGAATTTTAAAGGAGCAGTTTTAGCTCGTATGAAATTTTGCACTTTAACATTCAGATATTTCAGGCAGAACAGAACATCTTTATACTAAAGATTGATTTTTTTTTTTCTGATTGTGACTGTAAGGGGCCAAAATAAGATAAGATGTGCATATTATTAATAAAGTCTGAATTGAATATTTCAAATGATGTTGCTTGTCTGACTTGGAGCATCAAGATCACTCAACAGAAATGTCATATTTTTTTCAAATGCTGTCGGCTAGCAACAGTAGATTGTCATCAGAAAACATCAGTGTAGTCTGTCAATAACTGAATGAGCACATATGTTTTATTTAGGATATTATTAAATATTTATTTCTTATTAGGATCTGACTGTCGGTGGTCAGGAGCAGCCCAG